>NC_134984.1:2952500-3255415 GCF_050947335.1 Megachile rotundata
AGACAGACAGAGACAGACAGAGACAGACACAGACAGAGACAGACAGAGACAGACAGAGACAGACAGAGACAGAGACAGAGACAGAGACAGAGACAGAGGCAGACAGAGACACAGATAGAGACAGACAGAGACAGAGACAGACAGAGACAGAGACAGACAGAGACAGAGGCAGACAGAGGGAGAGACAGACAGAGACAGAGACACACAGAGGGAGAGACAGACAGAGACAGAGACAGACAGAGGGAGAGACAGACAGAGACAGAGACAGACAGAGACAGAGACAGACAGAGACAGAGACAGACAGAGACAGAGACAGACAGAGACAGAGACAGACAGAGACAGAGACAGACAGAGACAGAGACAGACAGAGACAGAGACAGAGACAGAGACAGAGACAGAGACAGAGACAGAGACAGAGACAGACAGAGACAGACAGAGACAGACAGAGACAGACAGAGACAGACCGAGACACAGACAGACAGGGACAGAGACATTATGTTTTTAATTTTCTTTTCTGTAATACTTGTAATATGGGTTGGGTCGTGGTGATATTATCCATAATAGGTCCAGTACTATATTAAATACTATTGCATATACTATTATATTCAATTTCTTGATAATTATTCATAATTATTTCAAGTATATTTGATAATAAGAAGACGAATTGACGGGTCAATAAAGAAAATATAAAAATTCGTGGAAGGGCGTCATCGTGATCCGTTGGCTATGTTGCGGTGACACATCTACTTCTTCGGCGATGTTCCGGCGGAGCATCGCTCGAGGGGGCGGAAAGAACGAGCGAACTGACTTCTGAACTGTGAAGCGAATAAATTGATTCTTTTTTCGTTGTGTTACGAGTTTACCTTTGTTTTTAATTAAAAATGTATATTAAAATTTCATTTTTTAATCGACTGCGAAAAAAGAAGAGGTTACTCAATTCGATCGGTATTTTTTTTTTTTTTTCTATGTGTGCCCGCCGATTACGTCTAGCTGGATGGACCGATCGGAATGAAACCTTTTGCATATGGTAGGTGCTGACTCCCCATTGGTACCATTATCAAAAGATTTTTCATTTTTTAATTGCAGTGTTGTTATTGCAAAAAAACCGGCAACTTTTGAAGTAAACTTTTCTCGATTTTGTTGCGCTTTTAATATCTTATCACAGACATGATTCTGAACAATTTTGTTCATATACAAAGTTCGCGAAAAACTTTTGTTTTCGAGATATTAGCGAAAATTGTTGTTAACTTTTGAAACCAATTTCGAACGATTTTAATGTCCTTCTAATACGTTAATAGTGGCATGATTCTGAACGAATTTTTCCGTATGCATAATTGACGGAAAACGCTAGTTTTCGTGATATTAGCGAAAAAATATTGTTATTAATATTAGTGGAACGCCCCGCGCTATGCACGGGTAAGACAAGAGAGGGCAATTACAATGTTCTGTACCAAAACACTAACTAAGCTTTGCCTCTTTGACATGCGACTTATGCAGCAAGATGAGTTCACGTTGACGTTAGTGTATTATTCCCATTGCTTGGTACAGTCTCCCTACCGTTCTAACAAAAATTTTTTCATTTTTTAGTTGCAAAGGATTATTTTTTCTATGCATGTTCGGCGGTTTTCCTAGGTGGGTGGTCCGATCGGAATAAAGCCTTTCGCATCTTGTAGAGTCTGACTCCCCATTGGTACCATTATCAAACATTTTTTCATTTTTTAGTTGCAAAGGATTATTGTTGCAAAAAAAATTGAAAAACGAATATCCATGTTGTCTTTTACTTAATTATATTCATGGCATTTACGCAGACAAAAAAAAAGCCCCGAAGAACTGTCTCACAGTATCCTATACAATTCTCCCCATTCCACTAAAAAGCGTGAAATAAAATAATTTTAAGAAAAAAAATACGCCGACTATTTCTATTTCATTCAATCATACAATTACGTAACAGATATGAATGAAACCTATTTACTCGTTAGGTAGTATATGAAATACATTTCAGCCTTTTAGGTGGCGGCGCAAAATTAAAAATACCTCAGTAAACGTTGCTGCCAATAACCAGTTGATTGTGGTATGGCGTATTGGAAATTAATAATTCCTGAGGAAGAATACGAACCATTATAGATATATCTGGAAATATACGTAAATGTAACGACTGCATCTTCATTTCGCAACGTTTCTGATATAAATCAAATTAAACTTTGTTCGCATGTAGAAGCCATGGATCTAAGACCCTATAAACGGAGCCCACGACGCGGGAATTACCAAATTTGCGGCAGATGGGCTCTATTTTTATAGTATATGCGACTTCGCGGCGTGCTGTCGAGTTATATGTATAGAAAAAAAAATAGCTACACAAGCTTTGCCTATGTTCGGCTGTCCAAAGGTTGACATGTTCAAGACAATCTTTTAATTTTGCGCCGCCTCCGAAAAGGTTGAAATGTATTTAATATACTACCTAACGAGTAAATAGGTTTCATTCATATCTGTTACGTAATTGTATGATTGAATGAAATAGAAATTACTTCATTAGGAAATAGAAATTATTTTATACTTTTTAGTGCATTTCGAAGTCGGCGTATTTTTTTTCTTACAATTATTTTATTTCACGCTTTTTACTGGAATGGGGAGAATTGTATAGGATACTGTGAGACAGTTCTTCCGGGCTTTTTTTTTGTCTGCGTAAATGCCATGAAGATAATTAAGTAAAAGACAACATGGATATTCGTTTTTCAATTTTTTTTTGCAACAGTAATCCTTTGCAACTAAAAAATGAAAAAATTTTTAATAATGGTACCAATGGGGAGTCAGACTCTACAAGATGCGAAAAGCTTTATTCCGATCGGACCACCTCCCTAGGAAAAACCGCCGAACATGCATAGAAAAAATAATCCTTTGCAACTAAAAAATGAAAAAATTTTTGTTAGAACGGTAGGGAGACTGTACCAAGCAATGGGAATAATACACTAACGTCAACGTGAACTCATCTTGCTGCATAAGTCGCATGTCAAAGAGGCAAAGCTTAGTTAGTGTTTTGGTACAGAACATTGTAATTGCCCTCTCTTGTCTTACCCGTGCATAGCGCGGGGCGTTCCACTAATATTAATAACAATATTTTTTCGCTAATATCACGAAAACTAGCGTTTTCCGTCAATTATGCATAAGGAGAAAGTTGTCCAGAACCACGCCTCTAACAACATATTCGAAGGACATTAAAATCGTTCGAAGTTGATTTCAAAAGTTAATAACAATTTTTCGCTAATATCTCGAAAACAAAAGCTTTTGGCGAAATTTGTATATGAACAAAATTGTTCAGAATCATGTCCGTGATAAAATATTAAAAGTGCACCAAAATCAAGAAAAGTTTATTTCAAAAGTTGCCGGTTTTTTTGCAATAACAACACTTTGCAATTAAAAAATGAAAAATTTTTTGATAATAGTACCAATGGGAAGTCCGCGCCTACCATATGCAAAAGGTTTCGTTCCGATCGGTCCATCCAACTAGACGTAATCGGCGGGCACACATAGAAAAAAAAAAATATATACTGATCGAATTGAGTAACCTCCTCCTTTTTCGAAGTCGGTTAAAAAGTAGGCTACAATGTTGAGGTAAACGATTCTGTAAATAAATTGGAATGAGTTCTGGATAGCGGTTGCACTGATCATATTATAAATGAAGATAAATATTTTGTAAGTGTAACGTCCCTGGTACTAAAACCTGGTATTTTACAGCGCTTATGAAGCAAAGAGCGGCTTTTGCCTATTAAGCGACTCGTTTTTACTATAACTAATTCTAAAAGAATGTGGGATCGTGGTGGCGTGTGGTTAAAGAGTGAAATCTACAGGTTAATACCTTTCATTAATTAGGTTTATTCAAATAATGATGAGAAAAAGAGTTATAATAGAGGTATAATAGGTATAATAGACTTGTTGTTGACGCAAATCGCAGAACGGTAGCTAACTACTTCAATTACGCGGTTTTATAATGATATACGCAACGCAAAAATATAACGCAATTTAATAATGGATCTAGATCCTAACAAAACTGACAGAACAATATTTGGTTAATTACAAAACTCTAAAATTTGTATTAAACGTGGAACAGTTACTCCTTGTTTTGACTCTAAACTAATTAGTTCATGGCCCTTTTCGTCAGAGCACAAATCGACACCCAAAACCTGATCGCTTAATTGGGGAGCCTGCGTTAGCTGGCTACTAGAATTACCCAACGATCGAGTATCCAAATGGCTGATACCCGCTGTCCAGTCAAAACTAAGAATCTTGTAGGCTCTTACCAGTTAAAACTGCTCCAGTTCGTCGCTTCCTAAGAGGTCCGGCACGTAGTACTTCAAAGATTGTTCTGCCCTCGCAGCCGCTGCTGCATGCCCTTTTTAACCGACTTCGAAAAAGGAGGAGGTTACTCAATTCGACCAGTATATTTTTTTTTTTTTTTTTTTTTTTCTATGCATGTTCGCCGATTACGCCTAACTGGATGGACCGATCGGAATGAAACCTTTTGCATATGGAAGGTGCTGACTCCCCATTGGTACCATTATCAAAAAATTTTTCATTTTTTAATTGCAAAGTGTTGTTATTGCAAAACAACCGGCAACTTTTTTCTTTTCTCTATGTATGTTCGCGCATTGCGCCTAGCTGGATGGACCGATCGGAATGAAACCTATTGCATCTGTTGGGTTCAGACTCCCCATTGGTACCATAATCAAAAAATGTTTCATTTTTTAATTGCAAAGTGTTGTTATTGCAGAAAAACCGGCAACTTTTAAAGTAAACTTTTCTCGATTTTAGTGCGCTTTCAATATCTTATCGCGGACATGATTCTGTGCAATTTTATTCATATACAAATTTCGCGGAAATGTTTAGTTTTCGAGATATTAGCGAAAAAAATTGTTATTAACTTTTGAAATCAACGTCGAAAGATTTTAATGTCCTTTGAATATGTTGTTAGGGGCGTGGTTCTGGACAACTTTTTCCTCTTGCGAAATTGACGGAAAGCTTTTGTTTTCGAGATATTACAGAAATTGTTGTTAACTTTTGAAGCCAACTTCGAACGATTTTTATGTCCTTCTAATACGTTATTAGTAGCATGATTCTAAACGAGCTTTTCCTTATGCATAATTGGCGGTAAGCTCTAGTTTTCGTGATATTAGCGAATAACTATTGTTATTATTATTAGTGGAACGCCCCGTGCTATGCACGGGAAAGACAAGAAAGGGCAATTACAATGCACTGTACCAAAACACTAACTAAGCTTTGCCGCTTTGACACGCAACTTATGCAGCAAGATGAGTTCACGTTTACGTTGGTGTATTATTCCCATTGCTTGCTACAGTCTCCGTATCGTTGTAAAAATGCATCAATTTGATTTGTTAGAAAATTTGTTGCGCAGGATCTGCTATTATTTTACGGATACTTTGACCCTTGCGCAGTTCTAAACCGTAAGAGATACATATGCGCAGTAAATTTTTGCAAAGAAAGTTAACAATGAACGAATGGATGAAGAACCCTCAATCATGATATAATTAATTTGTACTTGTCCCTGAAAGAGTCTCCCTTTTTTTTTTTCGATGCATGTTCGCCGGTTGTTTCCTAGGTGGGTGGTCCGATCGGAACAAAGCCTTTCGCATCTTGTAGAGTCTGACTCACCATTGGTACCATTACCAAAAATTTTTTCATTTTTTAGTTGCAAAGGATTATTGTTGCAAAAAAAATTGAAAAACGAATATCCATGTTGTCTTTTTCTTAATTATGCTCATGGCATTTACGCAGACAAAAAAAAGCCCGGAAGAACTCTCACGGTATCCTATACAATTCTCCCCATTCCACTAAAAAGCGTGAAATAAAATAATTTTAAGAAAAAAAAAAATGCACCGACTTCGAAATGCACTAAAAAGTATAAAATAATTTCTATTTCCTAATGAAGTAATTTCTATTTCATTCAATCATGCAATTACGTAACAGATATGAATGAAACCTATTTACTCGTTAAGTAGTATATTAACCCTTTCGCTGCGGCAATCCGGTCCGCCGAAGTGTCGTCACCGTACGGAAGTCACCGTGCGCGTGGTTTTTGTATATACATTTTTTAAGTCTTAAATAATTACTATGCTTAATAAAACAATTGTTGCTCTAATATAGCATGTATTCCTCACATTTTAAGATGAAAACAGTTAAACAAAATTATATTAGTTACTCTAAAGATATTAGACTAATTGTTCGGGGAATTTGCACGATGGAAAAATCTCGATGTCAAATGGTCTACCCGAAATGAAAAATTCTGCCGGTCAGCTTGAACGAAGCAACGCGTTATTCGTGAACACGGGTGGAAGAAAGAAAGAGCGTATTCCAAAGAGAATTTTTAAATGTATCTTTAAAGAATATAATTACAAAACCAGAGATAGCCTTGACGTTCATTCGCTCGCGGGTGCTTACGTACTCGACTCGATCGCGATTACCCCTCCCTTTATACTGGTCTTCCAGGAACTCTCCAGAACTTTGGCGTTACTCGAAATTTCACGATGTCTCGCGGCTGCCCTCCCACTCCGCACCACTCTCCCCGAGGCCTACGAGGCGGGAAGTACACAAACGGAAGGGAAGCTCGTCGAGACATCGTTCGTCAAATTTAAAAACAAAACACAAACGTTCTGGGAATTTCTGGAGCGATCCTTGACCGTTTCTTGAACATACCGCCCGCCTTCTTCGTAAAGCGAAGAATCGGCTATAGAAAAAGAAAGTAAAAAAGAAAAACAAAAAAAGAAATCCAATGTCGTGATCGCAAGTGTACAAAGGGGGTAAATCGCATAAGCATAAGAAACTAAATGAACATAGCAAAAATGCAAGAAACTAAAGAAAGAAATATAAAGAAATCTACCGCGAGCTTAGAGTTAAAATATATATACATGAATATATACAGAAAGAGTATATTAAGAGTTGGTGGTAAGGCGTGTCGCTCGCTAAGCCTTTTCTCAGAATTCGGCCGAGCCGAAAGATTGGAATGTGAGAACCACCGACTAGAGGGGATGGGTGTCAACAAGCCCTACCACCATCTCACGCGAACAGTGTTCACGCGGAATTTTCCGAGCTAAGTGGCGTCCGAAGGAGGCACCGGGAGAGGGCAGATTTTGACGATGGGCCGCGTTACGAGGCCGTTGGCAATTCGCACGGTAACGACTCGTGTGTGCCCATCAGTCCCCGGGTGTAATGTTTCGATTCTACCCATTGACCATTTTGCTGGCGGTTGCAGCTCGTCTCGAAGAAGTAAAGTCTGCCAATCTCCAAGTTTTCCTTCTGGTGCCGCCACTTAGGGAGTTGTTGGAACGTGTACAGGTATTCGTTTCTCCACCTACGCCAAAATTGAGAACGCATATTAGAAATTAATCGCCATCGCGTAGTGAGTGACATTAGGGGAGCGGATGGATCGGGCTCTGGTGTTACGCATGTCGGTTCCCCTATAAGAAAGTGTCCTGGTGTAAGTGCAGAGAAATCCGATGGATCTTCGGACAGTGCGTAGAGTGGCCTTGAGTTTAGGCAAGCTTCGATTTGGCAAAGCAGCGTCGACATTTCCTCGAAGGTAAGTTTTGACTCGCCGATTATTCTTCGTAGATGGTATTTGACTGATTTTACGCCTGCTTCCCAGAGACCTCCGAAGTGCGGGGCGTAAGGTGGAATGAAACGCCAAGTAGTGCAGTCCTTTTCTAACGCCAGGGCGGTCTCCTGATAGAAGGTAGAGGCGGCGTTAAACCTTTGCGTCAGTTCCCTGTCGGCGCCGCGGAAGACGGTGGCATTGTCGCTGTAGAGGGTGGCGCAGCGTCCTCGTCGTCCGATGAACCTTTGGAAAGCGGCTAGAAAAGAAGCGGAGGTTAAATCGGACACGACTTCTAGATGGACGGCTCTCGTGGTAAGACAAACAAATAAGCAGATATATCCTTTATACGCCTTATGCCCTCGTCCCGACGTCGTGCGTAGCATAATCGGTCCCGCGTAATCTACGCCCGAGATGAGGAATGGTCGGTGGGGCGTGATGCGGTCCAGCGGCAATGAACTCATTAATTGAGAAGCAGGACGACCGCTGAATCGAGCGCAGCGGACACAGTCCCGAATAACCGAGCGTACCAAAGCGCCTCCACGCAGAATCCAGAATTTCCGCAAAAGTAAACTTCTTGTTAATTGTGGTCCTCCATGAAGTGTGCGGTGATGCGCATCCAGAATAAGAAGTATTGCAAGGGGGCAGGATTTTGCCACGATGATGGGATGTTTTTCATCGTAGGAGAGCATTGCGTTGGTTAACCGCCCTCCGACTCGAAGCAACCCTTCCTTGTCGAGAAATGGTCGGAGCGAAGCCAATGGAGAACCCTTGGACAGTTCTCGACCTTGACGGAGTTGTTCGATGTCCTTTTCGAAGTGATTACGTTGAGATATCCGGAGAGCGGCTCGCAGGGCGTGAGCTCGCTCTAGAGTGCGGATGGGACCCTTTTCGCACGGCTTCCTCTGAACTAATCTTGAAAATCTAAAACAATAGGAGAGAACGTTTAAAAGACGTGTTAGGGAGGAGAAGCGGGAAAAGAGTTCCTCCTGGGTCCTGTTCGAATGCACGTGAACAGTGACCCTCCTCTTTTCCAGGTCGATGGAGTCATCTTCTTCTGGAAGACTAGTTGGCCAGAGGTTGGATGCCTGAGCTAGCCAGGAAGGTCCGTGCCACCAAAGCCTAGAGTCCAGCAGTTCCGAAGGTGAGATACCGCGCGTTGCTAAGTCCGCGGGATTGCTGGACGATTGCACGTGCCTCCACCGATTCGCCGGAATGCGTGTTTGAATGCTAGACACTCGATGCGCCACGAAAGGTTTCCAGAGCGATGCATGGCCTCGTATCCAGCTCAGGGCCACACTGGAATCGGTCCAAGCGGTCAACGTTGCCGGTAAGTCCAGACCGTCCCTTACTTGGGTCATGAGTTTTGACAAAAGTACCGCGCTGCACAGCTCTAGCCTTGGTATTGTCAGGGCTTTGACTGGGGCCACCTTGGTCTTCGCCACCAAAAGCATGGTTGAAATTTCTCCCTTATGCATTACTCGCAGATAGACGGCTGCAGCGTAGGCCCTTTGAGATACATCGCAGAACCCGTGCAACTCCACCTTTTCGGTGCGATCTCCCAAGTAGCGAGTCCAGCGTGGAATTGAAAGAGCGTCGAGCTGGCTAAGGGAGGTCCTGAAGGAGTGCCAAGTGGTTTGGATAGCTTCAGGTAGGTCTTGGTCCCAATCGATACCGAGTAGCCAGAGATCTTGTAATAATATTTTGGCGTAAATTAACACAGGTGCTGTCCAGCCCAGTGGATCGAAGAAGCTCGCCACCTCCGAGAGGATCGATCTTTTTGAGATTTTATCCGATTGGCTCATTGGACCGGCGACCCGAAGAGAAAAAGTGTCGTCGCGGGGACACCAGATTACACCCAAGGTACTAACTCCTGTTTTCTCATGAAAGCGGTGTGATTCAATACTGTCCTCTTCCTGGAGCTGCGCTAGATTCGAAGCCCACTTACTTAGTTCGAATCCACCAGCTCTAAAGATAGCTATAACCTGGCGTTTTAATTCGAATGCATTTTCTAAATCATCCGCTCCGGCTAGAATATCATCGACATATGTATGTCGATGTATCGCTTGAGCTCCAAGGGGAAAATGTCCTCCTTCATCCTTGGCCAATTGTGCCAGCACCCTCAATGCCAAAAAAGGAGCACAGGCGGTCCCATAGGTAACTGTGGTTAGTTTGTAGTCCTGCACTGAAACGCCAGGGTTCGGACGCCATAAAATCCTTTGCCAATCCGCATCTGCCTGGTGCACCTTTATCTGACGAAACATTTTAATAATGTCAGTAGTAAAAGCTATACGAAATAGACGCCAGCGAGTCAGAATGAGCCATAAGTCTGTTTGCATTTTAGGTCCAGTTGCCAAGCAATCATTCAGGGAGTATCCTGAAGCGGTCCGGAACGACGCATTGAAGACTACCCGAATCTTCGCAGTGGGATCGTGCTTCTTCACAACAGCGTGATGAGGTAAATAGTACGCCGGATGCTGGGGATCCGGTTCCGATGCAACCTGCATATGATTCAAGGTTAGATACTCCTTCATAAAGCTACCATAGCTTTCCTTCAAGCTGTCATTTGATGCAAGCCGACGTTCACAGTTTAACATTAATTTTAGAGCTGTCGACCTGGAAGGTTTAAGTGTGGCAACTGGATCTCGGATGAATGGTAAGCAAACAATATACCGACCGTTTGGATCCCGCGTATGAGTTTCCTGGAAATGCCTCTCGCACCTCTCCTCTTCCTCTGATAGTGGGGTTGGCTCCCTCACCTCCTCCACTTCCCAGAACCGTTGGAGAAGCTTGGTGACGGAGTCCTCCGTCTGAGTGTGAAAGCTACGAGCTGTCCCAGTTACCAAAGAGTTGTCTAAGGAAGTGGTCCCCATTAACACCCAGCCGAAAGGGGTGAGTTTAGCGACAGGCGATCCTTCGGGTCCCACACGAGTTCCCTCCTGGAAAAGGCTCCCGCACACATCGGCTCCAAGGATAAGATCCACACGAGATGGCACTCCAAAGTCTGGGTGTGCCAAAGGAAGGCCTTGAAGGTGAGGCCAAGAAGAACCCTTGACTTGGTGTGTCGGCAACAAAGAAGTGAGCCTCCTTAGCACTAGAGCTCGAACGGACAGCCGGAAGTCTTCGGAGTGACGGGAACGCACGACAAAGTTCACTTCACGGGTTGCAACTCCACTTTCCTGTTCCTGGACTCCCGAAATTGCGACCCGTACCGCCCGCCGTGGCAAGCGCAGGGCTTGGGCAACCCAGGAGGTCACGAAGGATGAATCCGACCCAGTGTCCAGGAGAGCTCGGACTTCGATCATTTCTCCAGACGGCGCCTCCAACTTGACACGGGCTGTAGCTAACAGTGCAACTGAGCGAGACACCGTTAGGGCAAGAGCGTTTGCAGTTGAAGGACCTTGATCGGAAGATAAGCCAGCGGTGTCACCAGACGTTGATGCCTTTTGTACCATCTTTGTTGGAGACGGGCTCGATGTCATTGCATCATGCAGCAGAGTATGGTGTCGTCGACTGCAGGCCAAGCATTTCTGCGAGGAAGGACACTTCTGCTGCTCGTGTCCAGTGTTCAGGCAGTTGTAGCAAACACCCAGTTCTTCTGCGCGTCCTTTGCGTTTGGCCGGAGATAATGTTTTAAACTTTGTACAATATCCTAGTCCATGATTGCCAGAACAAGAGGGGCATTTCCGGGAAGCCGTATTTTTCGTTGTGTGGAAAGTCGATGCAGACTTCTTAACGGCGGTACCCCCTTTAATATTAGACTTGCCGTCGTTGCTGGGAGTAGCCTGAGCAGCAGGGTCTGTCATCTGAGCGGCATCCAACGCCTGGATGCGGTTTTCCAGGAACTTAGACAGCTCATAGAATGATGGTATCTCCCTAGAATTCACCAAGGAAGTTTCCCAGGCCAGGTGAGTAACTTTGTCCAATTTTTGGGTTAATAGGTAGACGAACCATTCATCCCAGGCTGTGACTGGTTTCTTCAAGGTAGTATATGCTCGAATCGTTTGTCGAAATGTATCGAGCAGTCGTTTTAATTCCGAAGCCGATTGTTGTTTTGCAGGTGGGCAGGCGAGGAGAGCACGATGATGCGAAAATGATAATAAGCGTAAATTTCCGTATCGTAGCTCTAAATCCTCCCAAGCTCCACGGTAACCAGCCTCCGTAATGCGGGTATTTTGAATCACTTCCGCCGCACTTCCGGTCAAACTTGACTTCAAATAGAGGAGTTTTTTAACATCCGACAAGTGGGGTACGTCATGTACCAGGCTCTTAAATAAGTCGCGGAAGCTTTCCCACTGTAGGGGGTCACCGGAGAAGGTCGGAAGATCAATTTTTGGCAGCTGTGGCTGCGCTGCAATCTGCTCGACCTCAGAGCGTAGCGAAGGAGTTCGATCCGCGAGCTGCTGCACTATCATTGCCGACGTGTTTAAATAGACCTCCTCTATCGTGGTAAAAACATCTTGTTGTACATAAGAACTTGCTGCGGCTTCTTTGCATCGCATCAAAGTTCGATGCCCGGAAAAGAAGGAGCTCCAGTAGCGTTCAAGGAGACCCATTCGCTGCTCCAATACGGCGCGAGTTATTTTATCCTTCCCCAGTTTGCAAAGGTTGCTCCAGAACCGCTGGATCCAGCCGGCGAGTTCTTCCTGTTCACGTAGGAGGTCGGAGAATGAGGCGGTGTTCGGCATGATGAGATTTTTTTTTTTTTTTGAAGTTCTCACTTAAGTATAATTTTTTTGAAAATTTCAGATGCAGTGGTTGAAACCACCGATAGTTGTCACCGAATTTGGATCGACTTCTAGAAGTATTAGCTGTCGCGAGTTTGTAAACACTGACTGGTCGGCCGACACCGAAACGACAACAAGTGACGTCACAGCACGAGTACGAAAGAGAAAAGAAGCGAGGCAACGCGATCGAATTGAGTTTAGCAGAACCGAAGAAGCGGAAAACACACTCCACTTTACGAAAAGGCACCCACTTGTTCTCCAGCACAACACTAGTCACTTCCACTCAGAGCTCGAAGGAACGGGTTCGATACTCGCATCCGGCTCGAAGGACCAAATGTTCGGGGAATTTGCACGATGGAAAAATCTCGATGTCAAATGGTCTACCCGAAATGAAAAATTCTGCCGGTCAGCTTGAACGAAGCAACGCGTTATTCGTGAACACGGGTGGAAGAAAGAAAGAGCGTATTCCAAAGAGAATTTTTAAATGTATCTTTAAAGAATATAATTACAAAACCAGAGATAGCCTTGACGTTCATTCGCTCGCGGGTGCTTACGTACTCGACTCGATCGCGATTACCTCTCCCTTTATACTGGTCTTCCAGGAACTCTCCAGAACTTTGGCGTTACTCGAAATTTCACGATGTCTCGCGGCTGCCCTCCCGCTCCGCACCACTCTCCCCGAGGCCTACGAGGCGGGAAGTACACAAACGGAAGGGAAGCTCGTCGAGACATCGTTCGTCAAATTTAAAAACAAAACACAAACGTTCTGGGAATTTCTGGAGCGATCCTTGACCGTTTCTTGAACACTAATTACAGTTGACAAATTCTTAGCTATTTACATATTTACAATTTTTTATTCTTAAAAAAAGAATAATACCTTGAGCCGATCTATTCTCAATTCTTATAGAACACGATATGTAATCGTAGAAAAATGAATATAATCCGCAAGATCCGATAGATATTTTGGATGCGGTTTTGATATAACACCAAAGAGTAGGTATACTTTATTGATATATTGGATTAATCCAATATATCAATAAAGTACACCTACTCTTTGATGTTTGATATATTGGATTAATCGAATATATCAATAAAATCAGTTCAAAACGTTCTGCCGATAACGAAAAATTTGTCATTGACCACAGATGGTACTTGTATACACATCATGTGGATGCCGGATATATCCGGCGCTCGTACGCACAAGTCGCCGCGCGGATGCCGGATATATCCGGCGCTCGAAGCGGAAGGGTTAAGTACATTTCAACTTTTTCGGAGGCGGCGCAAAATTAAAAATACCTCAGTAAACGTTCCTGCCAATAACCAGTTGATTGTGCTATGGCGTATTGGAAATTAATAAATCCTGAGAAAGAATACGTACCATTATAGATATATCTGGTAATATACGTAAATGTAACGACTGCATCTTCATTTCGCAACGTTTCTGATATAAATGAAATTGAATTGACTTCGTTTGCATGTGGAAGCCATGGATCTAAGAACCTATAAACGGAGCCCACGACGCGGGAATTACCAAATTTGCGCCAGATGGGCTCTACCTTTATGGTATATGCGGCGATCGATTTTTCCGTCGCATACTCTATGAATCTAGCCTTTTGCGTACTACCGCCGCATATATGCGTTCTGCGCAAATCATCAAATTGGCCGAAGAATTCATATATACGTTTGGCGAAAACAGTTGATTGAGCCGATAAAAGCACATATGTGTCCCACGTAAATGCGTGGGTATGGCCGAGAAACATAACTATGCGTTCCGCGAAAACAACTGATAGAGCCGAGACATGCATACATGTGTGCATGCACATAAGTCTGTGCATGTACATATAATATGTCCAGAATTTGACTTGGAACGCTATGAACGAAAACCGCGTTTAAGCAGAAATATGCGCTGGCAATTTTTAATGACTATCGCGGCAGGAGCTCGGCCTCATGGTACGGTTCACTTCGAACCGTCCCCTCCGCAAAGGGCTAGATAGACCATAGTTACATTCTACACACATGTACGCGTTTCTCGGCTCTATCAGTTGTTTTCGCGGAACGCATAGTTAAGTTTCTCGGCCATAGCCACGCATTTACGTGGGACACATATATGCGTTTCTCGGCTCAATCAATTGTTTTCGCCAAACGCATATATGAGTTTTTCGGCCAATTTGATGATTTATGCAGAACGCATATATATATGCGGCGGTAGTCCGCAAAGGGATAGATTCATAGAGTATGCGACGGAAAAATCGATCGCCGCATATACCATAAAGGTAGAGCCCATCTGGCGCAAATTTGGTAATTCCCGCGTCGTGGGCTCCGTTTATAGGTTCTTAGATCCATGGCTTCCACATGCAAACGAAGTCAATTCAATTTCATTTATATCAGAAACGTTGCGAAATGAAGATGCAGTCGTTACATTTACGTATATTACCAGATATATCTATAATGGTACGTATTCTTTCTCAGGATTTATTAATTTCCAATACGTCATACCACAATCAACTGGTTATTGGCAGGAACGTTTACTGAGGTATTTTTAATTTTGCGCCGCCTCCGAAAAGGTTGAAATGTATTTAATATACTACCTAACTAGTAAATAGGTTTCATTCATATCTGTTACGTAATTGTATGATTGAATGAAATAGAAATTACTTAATTAGGAAATAGAAATTATTTTATACTTTTTAGTGCATTTCGAAGTCGGTGTATTTTTTTTCTGAAAATTATTTTATTTCACGCTTTTTAGTGAAATGGGGAGAATTGTATAGGATACTGTGAGACAGTTCTTCCGGACTTTTTTTTGTCTGCGTAAATGCCATGAGCATAATTAAGTAAAAGACAACATGGATATTCGTTTTCCAATTTCTTTTTTCGCTAATATCTTGAAAACTAAAGCTTTCTGTCAATTACGCATAAGGAAAAGGTTGTCCAGAACCATGCCCCTGACAACATATTAAAAGGACATTAAAATCATTCGAAGTTGATTTCAAAAGTTAATAACAAATTTTTTCGCTAATATCTCGAAAACTAAACATTTCCGCGAAATTTGTATATGAACAAAATTGTTCAGAATCATGTCGGTGATAAGATATTGAAAGCGCACTACAATTGAGAAAAGTTTATTTCAAAATTTGTCGGTTGTTTTGCAATAACAACACTTTGCAATTAAAAAATGAAAAATGTTTTGATAATGGTACCAATGGGGAGTCTGAACCCACCAGATGCAAAAGGTTTAGTTCCGATCGGTCAACCCAGTTAGGCGTAATCGGCGAACATACATAGAAAAAGAAAAAAGTTGCCGGTTGTTTTGCAATAACAACACTTTGCAATTAAAAAATGAAAAATTTTTTGATAATGGTACCAATGGGGAGTCAGCACCTTCCATATGCAAAAGGTTTCCTTCCGATCGGTCCACCCAGTTAGGCGTAATCGGCGAACATACATAGAAAAAAAAAAAAAAAAAAAAAAATATACTGGTCGAATTGAGTAACCTCCTCCTTTTTCGAAGTCGGTTAAAAATGACTAAATAGGCTGTTGAGTGTAGAAATGCAAAAACCGTACATTCAGTTTAATCGTTGGCATTATTTTCATAGTTTGTGTTGTTTTAATTATTTGTTATAAGAAGAAAAGCCATTTCAATTTATTATGCATTTATGCACATTTTTGCATTATTATTGAGTTCAAAAGCCATGTAAAGGAGCGAGTGAAAAACTTGAGAGAAAGGCAGAATATTGGTAAATTCGCGTTTAATTGGCTACCTGGACGGTGATCTCTTTGCGTGCACAGGGACGCTTTTGCGAACCTGGGGCCGTTCAGGCCGTGGCTAGGGGGGACGTTTTTCGACGGACCCCTGAGGCCTCCATCGACCCCGATTTGGACGATGCTTTGCATCTGGCGAGGGTCCGCGGACGGAAAAATTACATGGGTAATTTTTTCCGAGACGTTCAGGCTGGTCACGTGATAGCGCGGGGCTCGGGCCGCTACGGCTTATCTATTGCGAGCATTCTTTCTTTCGATGACCGTCCTTTCGCTCGGTTCATTCGTTCGCTCCTCGATACAAATCGTTGCTTCGTTGTAAATTATTATTAATAGATAAATTGCCATTTGTTTTGTATTGTATTGTAAATTATTCAATTTGTTTTTGTCAATAAATATTAATTAATTAATTCCTTGAGTTCGTTATTTGTTTTGTTATTTATATTCCTAACATAGGCAAAATAGGCAAAAATTGCAAACTTTGACGACCTGTCATTCATTAACAAATTTGAAACCGGCAAAATGATGACTTAACCCCCCCCCCCCCCCCCCCCCCCTCCTAATTTCACATGGACTACAACATATTTCGATTAGAGCAAAATCGGAGATGGTGACTTCCAAAAGTGATCGATTTGGCGTGGAATGAACCTAATACGAGTTTTGAAAATAATAGACGTAGAGCAAGGAATATAGGAGAAATTATTTATGCTGATGTAAATGGACCGCATAGTATAATGGGATTTAAAGGGGAAAAATATTTTTTAATTTTAATAGATGATTATAGTAAAGCGGCTAAAGTATACCCCATTCGAGAAAAGAACGAAGTTTATGACTGTTTTGTAACGTATGTAAATCAATCAGAAAATTTAATGGGGAATCGAGTAAAACGATTAAAATGTGATAACGGTAGAGAATTAAATAAGGACATGTATATTTTTGCCAAAGAAAAAGGAATTTAAACTGAACCGTGTCCTCCGTATGTCCATGAATTAAACGGGACTGCGAAAAGATATAATAGATCATGTAACGAGGCATATTTTCATTTGGTTGATTACCTTCTTTTTTTTTTTTGGTTATGCCTCGTTACGAGGATCCTCCCGAATTGCCAGCCCCACTCCTCCGCCCAAGCGGACCCCCTCGCCGCTGGGGCAGGTATGAATGAGCGAGCGTGTGTGTTTTTCTTTTTTTTTTTAAATTATGTCGGACGCTACGTTTTCTCTCCCCCCCCCCCCCCTTCTCCAACACCAGGAAGGAACCATCGTTATCCCCGGTCGCGGAGGAACCTCTCCCTGAGCGACGGAGGCGCGGGATGGGTCCACCGAAGGGGACACCGGCTGTCCGGTCGCGGCGCGACCCCGTCATCCTCCGCGGGGGCGACCGGCAGCCGACCACCGGGAAACGCAAGGCCTGGGGACAAGCCACCCTCAACTGCCACCTCGAGAGGGCCCCAGGACCTGGCCACCAGACACCACCGTGGAATGGCCCATCCTCCATGCCGAAATCCTCGGGGTGGGGGAATACCGCGAACCGGGGAAAAAGAGGATGGTTCGAGAGAAGCCAGCGAGCCGCCGCGTGTGAGAGCCGGTTTTCGTAAAAGTCCCCCGCTAAAATTCGGATCTTTCTTTTCTTTCTTTTGCTTTGTCGTTGTATTTTGCGTCGCAGTTTTTTTTATTATTAGTAGTGCGTTCTTTTTTTTTCGGTATTGGTTTTCTTTGTATATTGTGCGTGTGTGTGTGCCTGCGAGGATTTTTCGTCGCCGCCGCCCCTGTGTGGAATTTTTGGGAGACCACTGCGCAAAAGGTAGGAGTCATCTCCTTACCCTCTTTTTTGTATTATTCATTTGCGCGTGGGCGAGGGCGATAGGACCCCTGGCCCCAGTGACGAGGACCCTAGAGGCCGCGGACGGTTTACACGACACCGTCCCCTCTAATCTAGTTCTTTCTCTCGCTGTATTTCGGTATTTAGGACCAACGTCCCCTTACTGTCCACGACCCCTAAGAGGGCGTGTTCCTTCGCGGGCGAATACCGCAGCGTTTTCTTTGTACCGTTCTATCTTTGTACTCGCGCGTACCGTGAGCCCCCGCGCCGCAAAAGCCTCCCTCGCAACTGGCGAGTCGACCCCTTTTCCTCGACCGTTGCTTGTAACGCGTGGGGCCCACGCGAATTCATTTTTCTGTTTTGCTTACGTGGCCTACTTGGAGGCCCGAATAAAAGCATTTTCTATTGGATACGAACTCGCGGGTCTTTTACTAGTTTTTTTTTCTGACCCCCTCTGATTCCCGCTCCCGACAGAGCAGCCGGAAGGGCGATTACTACGGACGAGTGCATTAGCACTGGCGCCCCGTTAAATAAATCGGCCGTGGGTGTGAGCATCGGTGCGTGGAGGGCCGTTTTCCCTGACTGCCCCCACTCCAGGGAACCCCCTTCGGGCTTTCCCCCACCGATCCGTCACAATCAGTAATGGATACTGCGCGTTGTTTATTATCTGAGGCGAAAATAAATGTTAGATATTGGCCAGAGATAATTAAAACAGCTGTATATTTAAAGAATAGAACATTAGCTAATACAATTGAAAAAAAGACACCGTATGAAATTATACTGGGAGTTAAACCAGATATTAGTAATTTGAAAATATATGGAAGTAAAGTTTTTGTAAGAGTTCCAGAAGTTAAAAGGAAAAGTAAATGGGATAGAAAAGCGGTGTTAGGAATACTAGTCGGATACGAGGAAGTAGGTTATAGAGTTTTGATTAATAATAGAGTAATTATAGTTAAACATGTTGATATTGTTGAAGAAAATGTAAATTTGGTAGGATTTAAAGACAATGATGAAATTAATGAAAATGGGTTACTTGAAAATGAGATTAATCAGGAATGTAAAGAAGGAATTGTAGAAAATGAAATTAATGATTCCGATGAAAAAGAAATGAATGGAACCGATGAGCATGTAAAGATTGTAGCAATGACTAGTGTTAAAGATGCAACATTACCTAGACGGTCAGAGAGGAAGAGAATACCTGTAAACAGATGTGGAAATCCCATAACAAATTTTATTTATGTAAATTATGTAAGTGTGGATAATCCGGAAAATTATAATGAAGCGATAAGCAGTAATGATAGTGAGAAATGGGTAGACGTGATGAATAGAGAAATTGAATGTTTAAAGAAAAATGATACATGGGAATTAGTTGACAGACCAAAAGATACAAAAATATTAGATTTAAAATGGGTTTACACAAAAAAATCTGATGAAAAATTTAAAGCTAGAATTGTTGTAAGAGGGTTTCGGCAAAAAGAAATACTTGAAGATATTTATTCACCGGTTGCAAGAACACAAACTTTAAAAATATTGTTAAGCTACTGTGTACAAGAAGGGTTATTGATAAATCAAATGGATGTAGAAACAGCATTTTTAAATGGAAAAATAAAATCAGAAGTATATGTAAAGCAACCTCAAGGTTATAATGATGATACTGGTAAAGTGTGTACATTAATTAAGTCTTTGTACGGATTGCGTGAAAATCCACAAGCGTGGTATGAATGTCTAGATGAGTATTTAAGGGAATTACAATTTAAACGTAGTAAAATTGATTATTATTTATATTATATGGAAGGTAATAATGAGAAAGTTTATTTGATAATATTTGTAGATGATTTGTTAATTTGTAGTAAAAATGAAAAACTAATAGAATTTATTAAAAAGAAATTAGCTATTAAGTTTCGAATGAAAGATATGGGCCAAATAGAAACATACTTAGGAATAAATATTAAATATAATTATGAGAAAAATTCTATGACATTAGACCAAGAAAAATATATAGAATCACTAGCGAGAAAATATGGGATTGAGAATGCAAAATTATATGCTACCCCAATGGAGCAAAATTTGAAATGTGAACCTGCTTTATCAGTGTCAGAAGATATTAAATATAGGAACTTAATTGGAGCATTACTATATATAAGTTCTAGTACTCGACCAGATATTTGCTATTGTGTGAATTACTTAAGTAGATTTCAAAATTGTTATGATCAAAGTCATTATAAGTACGCTTTGAGAATATTGAAATATTTATATTATAGTAAAAATTTAAAATTAAGATTTGATAGAAATGTAAATACTGATATACTAGATTGTTGTGTTGATGCTGATTGGGCAGGAGATATTATTTGTACGATGGCACAGCACCGTACAACTTAGGGTCGCTATACCTGTCACATCATTAACCTCGACTCTAAAAAAGGCAATAGAAAAATACATTTTAGCATCCATCATAAAGCAATCCTGAAGTCATCCGTCCTAATCCCAATCCGCGTACCGCTACAGACCCATCATAAAATTTCCGGAAAAACCCAAAAAGTACAATTTCCCTTACCATCCCTACTGCCACCTTTTTTCCTCCATTCCTTACTTCCACCCTTGTTAATTTCCAAAATTCCTAACCCAATCACAACTCCAAAATTCCCTCTCTTTTACATAGTACCTTCCTCCTTTTCCCATCATCCCACCACAGACACCTACACAAAAAGTTTTCCTTTTTAGAGACACACCGAAACACATCAGAACAAATCAAACATCAGAACAGATCAAACCATCAATACACACTTGTAATCGTTAGAATTAAGAGTTAATCTAAAATAAACTAAGTGTTGAGTTTAAACACCATCAATCTTTACCACCATACAAACTTGTCCTCACGACATTGTCCTCGAGCACAGCGATCGAATAGGAACTCATTTCATTTTTTATCTACCACCACGTGAGTTCGCAATCGTACATTATTGATAGGAAATCTACATCTGGGCATCTTATAAGAATGTATGGTAATACTATATTTTGGAAATCAAAAAAACAAGACATTGTAACGAAATCATCGACAGATGCAGAGTATGTTGCGTTGTCTGTATGTGTGAGTGAATTAAAATTAATTAGAGATTTATTAAGTAATTTTGGAATTGAAATACAAAATCCGATCCGAATTTTTGAAGATAATGTTGGCGCGATATGCATAAGTAAATATGGAAACTTTATGAGAAACTCAAAGTATATAGAAACGCATTATCATTTTGTTAATGAAAATTATGTAAAAGGATTAATTGAAGTGGTTAAGATAGATTCGGAAGAAAATCCAGCAAATATCTTCACTAAGTCATTAGGACGAATTAAATTTGAAAAATTTGGAGAGGTTCTTAAAGTGTATTAGAATATAAGAGAAAAATTAAATGGAAATTGCGAATTATTACAAAAAGCTAAATTTAAGGAAGCGTGTTAAATTATTTATTAATAAATTTAGCATATAGCGACATCTTACAGTATTAGAAATGATGTGCGATGTTAGTAACAGAATAATTGAATATTAGAAACAAACTAATTGAATATTATACTTCCGTCTTGTCGTTATGAAAATGTAAGCGTTCGTGATATGTTTGATTTGAAGAAAAAGTAATCCCTGTGTAAATGGTTAATATCTTTATATTAAAATTTAAATGGTTAATATCTTTAAGTTAAAATGTTTGTTGTTTGTGTTCTTTATTAAATAATTTGTTCGTGTTCAAAAGTGTATTATTAGTTTTGTTATTTTCCATAATTCTGATTACACTGTCCAACAAATTTAAACTTTTTTTATGTTTTCTAATACCCATTGGATGATGCTTGTAGAGTTTCTCGTCCTGAACAAGAATCCGAAAACCGAATTGCTCTATCACCCTCAGTTTTTGAAAAACACGAGCTTTTGTAAAAACACGTGTTTTGCGTAGAAAATGCAATATTACGAGAAAACTAAAAAAGCTAGGACATTCAAATTAGTTTTAAAAGATAGAGGAGAGTCTCCCGATTAAATTGGTATATATAATTGTTATATTGCATAATTCTAAGTGGGTGTAAATATTGATGAAAGTTTAAAAAACGGCCGTGGTACGCATTTCCTACGTATTATTTTTGCATTTTTAGAAAAAGTTATTTGTCTAGCGCGAATTTGCTATACAGTATCGAATTCTATAGACATTTCTGATTAAGAAACTATACGGGGTAAGTGTTGTAGCTGTATACAATTCCAGTAAATCGAAAAAATATCTGTCGGGAGCACGCACGTGGCGTTTTGCCGCCAGGCGGCCATAGCTCGCTCTCCTCGCCAAGTCAGTGCCGCAGCTACGCGCAATCAACATCAATGATGGGGCTTAATATACATCCACTTTTTATATTTACAATGTTTAATTTTTTTGATTTCCAAAATATAGTTAAACAATGTTTAACTTTCTGTATAGAAAGTTTTTCTATATTATAAACAGATTTCAAAACTGTTTTCAATCATTTGACTTTAAATTTTGAGTTATAATATTTTATAATTGTATCGATGGTAGCTAAAAATAATAACGAATAATAACAAAATATGAATAATAATAATTATGAAATAATAATATTAAAAAAAATTTCATCGAAAAAGGATAATGGCACGTTCTCAGATACAAGGTACAATAAATGGTTAGAAAATTTGCGTATTCCTATTTTAGCAATATTATTATCAATTGTAGAATACAAGTATAGATTTTGTAGGAATTTTAGATCTTGTAATGGCGCTCTTACGGGAATTGGTACTGATGGGGCAATATCGCTCTTGACGAGAATCTCGTGGAGTTAGATATTGTTCCCGAGGAAATAAAAAAACGATAGGTTTTGCCGGACTTCCGACGGAACAATAAACTTATATATTTTAAACGAAAAAAGAACTGTACATTTGTCAAAAGTATTAAATTTAAATCGCACGATACACACACAAATCAAAAATGTCTTTTAATTTAACTAAGTAACTTATTAAATAAAAAGAGAGAAGTCTCCGAAGCAGTACGTTCTACTGTTCGTCTAATTGATCGCGAGGATATCTCAAAAGCGAAAAAGCGAAATCTCGTTTAGTTTGCCGAAGTTGATAATTACAATTCGGAACGACGAGTGAGTTAATCGTCGCGGAACCAAAACATATATCGTTGGAGGCTACCTCCGCCCCCCCGCGTCTCCCTCGCCAAGATGCTCAGCATTCGCGCGAGCGAGACAGAACGCTCGTTCCAAAACATTTTAACCGTTGTTCGAACATTCCGCCCGCCTTCTTCGTGCAGCGAAGAATTCCATTCATAACCCAAACACTCTCTTGTATACGCAAGCCTTAATACTACTATTTACAAAACAGAAAATATTTACAAGTCCGAATCAACGGAACAGAAACGTAAGGTGTTAGACTAGTGAACAGAAATTCGTAGGAAAGTGCTTGTGCGACAATAAGATTGCAGTGACAAGAGAAACGCAAATGAAGCAACGCGCGGACGGACAATAGCAATTAACGTAAAGCAAAGCGATAAATTCAAGGTAAGTATAAAGATGTAAATACAATATAAAGTAAATTGTTAGAATTTAGAGACCGCCCGCCGTGAATAGCTTAATCTTACGAAACGACGCGGAATCTATTTTTTCTTGATTTCTGAAGCGTCGCGTTGAGTGACGTCAGCGGTCGGAACTGGGAGGGGGCACAGTTTGACGATTGGTCTCGTCACTGAGCCGTTAATAGTGCGTAGCGTTACCACTCTAGTTTCGCCGTCTTTCCCTGGATGAACGCGTTCGACGCGGCCCATCATCCATTTTGCCGGTGGTTGTAGTTCGTCGCGCAAGAGGACCAAACTGCCCACCTCCAGATTTTCGGACCGCTGGCGCCACTTCGGAAACGATTGAAGGTGTTGTAAAAACTCTCGTCTCCACCTGTGCCAAAATTGAGATCGCATGGTTAAAATTTTTCGCCAACGCGTTGTTAGGGATACATCACCGCTTTCCGGTTCGGGTTCGGGGACGTTGCACGTCGGCTCCCCGATAAGAAAGTGTCCGGGTGTGAGCGCCGACAAGTCCGAAGGATCATCCGAAAGCGGTTGTAACGGTCTGGAATTCACGCACGCTTCTATCTGGCAGAGAAGTGTGGACATTTCTTCAAAGGTTAGTTTTGCATCTCCCATAATGCGTCGAAGATGGTGCTTGACCGATTTAACGCCCGCTTCCCACAGGCCCCCGAAGTGCGGAGAGTAGGGGGGAATGAATTTCCAGTCCGTCCCGTCTGTTGCGAGCAAAGCGGCGGCCTCTTTGTAGAATTTCGACGCGCTGCTGAACATGGATCGCAATTCCCTGTCCGCGCCATGGAAAACGGTGCCATTGTCGCTCCACATGGTGGCACAGCGGCCTCTTCGCCCCACAAATCTTCGGAAAGCCGCGATAAACGATGCTGAGGTAAGTGATGAAACTGCTTCCAAGTGTATTGCTCGTGTTGTCGGGCATACGAATACTGCAATATAACCCTTGTATGACTTGTGTCCACGACCCGAAGAAGTATGCAGCATTATGGGCCCTGCATAGTCCACGCCTGATGTGAGGAAAGCACGCTGCGGGGTCACTCGGTCCAGAGGCAGCTGTCCCATCAATTGCTTGGCTGGAACTCCACCGTATCTTGCGCAACGAACGCAATTTTTTATGACTTAACGGACCAAAGGACGGCCATGGAGAATCCAAAATTTTCTTAATAGCAGGCTCCTGGTCAGTTGCGGTCCACCATGGAAAGTGTGCAGGTGAGCATCTTCCACTAATAACTTCGTCAAGTGACACGTTTTCGCCATGATCGCTGGATGCTTTTCTTCGTAGGGAAGCAGCGCGTTCCCCAGTCGCCCCCCCACCCGAAGCACCCCATGAGGATCGAGAAAGGGCTTCAGCGAAGCGAGAGGCGACGTCTTCTTTACTTCGCTGCGCTGCTGGAGACGTTGAATTTCCTCCGGAAAGCTGGTCCCTTGGGAAAGCCGAATGAGACTGAGGAGTGCATGGGCCCGTTCCTTGGCGGTCAGGTGTCCAGTCTCGCAGGTTTTACGTCTGGTGAGTAGGCTGAACCTGAGGCAGTATGCAATGGCCGATTTGAGGCGCGAAAGGGATGAGAAACGCGTAAGGAAGTCGTTCCCCTCAACAACGCTGGCCGAGAAGACGTTTGCTTTGGCCCTTTCTTCATGCATGTCTTCGACCTCGAGCACTAGTGGAGGTGGCCATGTATTGGACGGAGTAGTCAACCATGCGGGCCCCTGCCACCATAGGTTGGATTTTCTCAGTTCGGTGACGGCGATCCCCCTAGTTGCCAGATCCGCTGGGTTTTCTGACGTTCGACAATGTCGCCAATGGTCAGGGGAGACGCAGGTTTGGACTGACGCCAATCGATGAGCCACAAATGGCTTCCAGAGAGATGCGTGGCCCTTTATCCAGTGCAGCGTCACCATGGAATCCGTCCATGCTGTTATGGGAGCAGGTATGTCGAGTCCTTGCTTCACTTGGACGATCAGCTTGGCCAGGAGGACCGCCCCGCAGAGTTCCAAGCGCGGAATGCTTATTGTTTTCACCGGTGCCACTTTGGTTTTGGCCACCAATAACGTAGTGAAAATAGCTTCTCCCCGGACCACTCGCAAGTAGACAGCAGCTGCGTAAGCCCTTTGAGACGCGTCGCAAAAGCCATGCAACTCGAGCTCTTGATGGCCACTCGTAAAATGGGTCCACCTGGGAACGTTTAGCGTGTTAAGTAGGTAAAGCGACTCCTTAAAGCTTACCCAAGAGGTTTGCAACTTTTGTGGCAGATCCTGGTCCCACTCCACGCCGAGTATCCAGAGATCCTGCATCAAGACCTTGGCGAAAATAAGCACTGGTGCAGCCCATCCTAGCGGGTCGAACAGACTGGCCACTTCGGACAGAATTCGCCTCTTGGTATATCGAGCGGACGGGTTTGCGGGTAAGTTCACCCGGAGTGAAAATGAATCGGTTTTGGGGCTCCAGAACACCCCAAGCGTCCCGATTCCAGAGGCCTCCTGGAAGAGACATTCTTTGGACTGGCCCTTTTCTTGCAGGCTCGGGGTGTTGGAAGCCCATTTCGCCAAGTGGAACGCCCCTGCCTCGAAGATGGCGACGACCTCCTTTTTTAAATCCTGCAGCAGTCCCTCGTCGTCCGCCCCCGCTAGTATGTCGTTAACGTAGGTGTGACGCTTGACGACGATTGCCCCCGATGGGAACCTTCCTTTCTCGTCTTCGGCCAGCTGCTGAAGCACCCGAAGGGCCAGAAACGGAGCACAGGATGTCCCGTAAGTGACTGTAGATAAATCGTAATCTTGAACTGGTTCATCTGGTTTTTTCCTCCACAGGATGCGTTGCCATTGTCGGTCCAGAGTGTGCACCCTAATCTGGCGATACATTTTGACGATATCCGAGGTGAATACGTTTCGGAATAGTCTCCAGCGAGTAAGTACGAGCCACAGATCCGCCTGAAGTTTCGGGCCCGTGCACAAGCAGTCATTTAGAGAATTTCCCGTAGATGTTGGAAATGAGGCGTTGAAGACGACGCGCAGCTTGGCCGAAGGGTCGTGGCACTTCACCACGGCGTGATGCGGCAGGTAATAGGCGTTGGTCTTCTTCTCTAAATCCATGACGGGCTCCATGTGGTCGAGGTCGAGGTATTCCCCCATAAAGGCCCGATAACCCTCCGCCAGTTGGGAGTTGGAGGCCAATCGACGCTCGCAGCTCAACAGGAATTTTAAAGCCATAGCTCGCGTCGACGTCAAAGCGCTGCTGGGATCCTGCTTGAAAGGTAAGCGTACACAGTACCGACCGCTTTCATCTCGGGAGTGCGTGTCCTTGAAATGGCGTTCGCAATTCTCCTCCTCGGGCGACAAGGGCGATCGATTGGGAAGTTCCTCCACCTCCCTAAATCGTTGGAGTAGTTGTTCCGTGGTGTCGTCGCAACGGCAATGATACGTTCGAGCGACAGAACCAATCCCAGCCTGGCGTCTGGAGGTGGGACCTAGTAAAACCCAACCGAAAGGCGTTAATTTTCCCACTGGGGTACCTGGCTGTCCGCTTCGAGTTTGGTCCAGGAAGAGAGCTCCACAGACGTCCGCGCCGAGTATAAGATCCACTCGGGAAGGTGTACCGAAGCCAGGATCAGCCAGTGTAACGCCGCGTAGATGATGCCAATTTTTGTTGTCCATCTGCTGGGATGGGACGGTATCAGCGAGGTCAGACGCTGGAGCACCAGGGCGCGGACGGGAAGTGTGAAGTCCTTTTGTAGCTTGGAGCGCACCGAAAATTGAACCTCACTGGTCGCTGCGCCGGCTTCCCTATCCTGCACCCCCGAGATGGCCACTTGAACCGCCCGCCGTGGCAAGCGTAGAGTTTGTACGACCCATTGGCTTACGAGGGACGTGTCGGAGCCGGTATCCAGCAGCGCCCGAATTTCAATGGAGTCCCCCGATGGCGCCTCCACCTTGACCCTCGCGGTGGCGAGTAGCGCAATTCCCCGGTTTGTGGCAGATGACGTACATGAAGTGGCCCTGAAGAGATCTTCATCCTCGGATGGCCGTTGTACCGTCGATGCGTGAGACACCGTTGACCCAGGGAGAAGCATCGCCTCGAGGAGTAACGTGTGGTGACGCTTTCCGCACGCCAGACAACCCTGTTGCGAAGGGCATTTCGCCATTTCATGGCCTGCGTTTAGGCAATTGAGACACGCCTTTAATTGAATGGCTCGATCCTTTCGCTTCGAGGCGGAGAGTGCTTTGAATTTTGTGCAGTAGCTTATGTTGTGGGTTCCGCTGCAGGAGAGGCACTTCCGAGATGTCAGATTTTTTGCCGATGCTGCGTAGATCGTTGAGTGTGTCTTTTTCACGCTCGACTCTCCTTTAATTTTAGGCGCAACGTCTTTGACTTGCGGGGAGGATCTGATCAACGATTCCGGGATCTGAGCAGCGTCCAAAGCCTGTATCCGGTTCTCGAGGAAATCCGCCAATTGCTGGAAGGACGGGATTTCTCGGCTTTTCGCGAGGGACGTCTCCCAGGCCAAGTGAGTGGTTCTGTCAAGTTTCTGACTTAATAAAAACATGAACCACTCGTCCCACGCCGTTACAGGTTTCTTCAATGCTGAATAGGCTCGAATGGTCTGCCTGAAGGTGTCCAACAGGCGCTTCAATTCCGACGTCGATTGCCGTTGAGCTGGTGGACATGTCAGGATGGCTCGGTGATGGGCGAAGGACAGCAGCCTGGTGTTTCCGTACCGGACCTCGAAGTCTTCCCATGCTCCTTCGTACCCCGCTTCCGTGATGGGAGTGTTTTGGATGACCTCCAACGCTTCGCCGGACAAGCTGGACTTCAGGTAGAGAAGTTTCTTGGTGTTGGACAGGTGCGGAACGTCGTGTACTAGACTCCTGAACAAATCGCGAAAACTCTCCCATTCCAGTGGATTGCCTGAAAACGTAGGTAGTTGAATTTTCGGCAGATGAGGTTGCGAAAGAATAGATAAGGGATTAGGAGCTCGCCCCGCGGCGCCCGCGTTGGGGAGTTCCTCTACCAGTTGATCTATTTTTGCAGCGGCGTCAAGATAGGCCTCTTCAACTTCCGAAAAGAGATCATTCTGCACGTAGGTTGACTTTGATGTCTCCCTGCACCGCATCAACTGTCGATGGCCCGAGAAGAAGGAATCCCAGTACCGCTCCAGTAGGGTTTTCCTTTGAACCAGCACCGAGCGTGTGATTTTTTCCTTCCCTAATTTGCATAGATTCGTCCAAAACCGTTGGATCCAACCGGCCAACTCCGTTTGCTCTCGCAGTAGATCGTCGAAAGTGGGTGAAGACATTTCGTTATTATGGAGTTTTGAATTTGTATCGAAATGGTACGGTTGACAAAACATTATGTTCCGTTTTTGTTGTTAGAAGCAGAAAAACAGCGAGCGATAGAAACGGTTGCGCGCTGAGGTCGACCGTTGTCACCTCTTTGTTATGGGTGGCAACAATACGGAGTCGACGACTGTTAACGTCTCGCCTCCACGGTAAGGTCACCCAGGAAGTCGATTTAAATGCGCCCGTTACTAACGGCAATGTAACGTTTTGTAACCGTTGGCAATGAAAAAGATACAACGCTTATCTTTTCTTACC
This sequence comes from Megachile rotundata, assembly GCF_050947335.1. Taxonomy (NCBI): domain Eukaryota; kingdom Metazoa; phylum Arthropoda; class Insecta; order Hymenoptera; family Megachilidae; genus Megachile; species Megachile rotundata. Next base: position 2,981,558 of record NC_134984.1, read on the forward strand.
GCCACTGCGCTCAAAAATTTCCAAAAAAACTGATCTTCCTTTTCCTTTCCAGAGCCACGAAGTCCAAGTCGTGAAGATTGGCAGGAACCGGCGATGAGTTGCAGTCTTCGAACGATTATTTTAAGCACTCACGAAAATTGTCACAAGAATTGTTCGTCGAAATTATCCGGCTCGAAGGACCAAATGATGGGGCAATATCGCTCTTGACGAGAATCTCGTGGAGTTAGATATTGTTCCCGAGGAAATAAAAAAACGATAGGTTTTGCCGGACTTCCGACGGAACAATAAACTTATATATTTTAAACGAAAAAAGAACTGTACATTTGTCAAAAGTATTAAATTTAAATCGCACGATACACACACAAATCAAAAATGTCTTTTAATTTAACTAAGTAACTTATTAAATAAAAAGAGAGAAATCTCCGAAGCAGTACGTTCTACTGTTCGTCTAATTGATCGCGAGGATATCTCAAAAGCGAAAAAGCGAAATCTCGTTTAGTTTGCCGAAGTTGATAATTACAATTCGGAACGACGAGTGAGTTAATCGTCGCGGAACCAAAACATATATCGTTGGAGGCTACCTCCGCCCCCCCGCGTCTCCCTCGCCAAGATGCTCAGCATTCGCGCGAGCGAGACAGAACGCTCGTTCCAAAACATTTTAACCGTTGTTCGAACAGGTACATTAAAATACATATATCACTTATCCCTATGATTTCGTTACTATCCAATAAAAATTCTTGGCGGTATAAATAAATTTTTTCTACGTAAATTGCTTTAACCATCCACCTAGCATTATGAAAGGCTCCAGGAACATGAAAAGTATTTTCTCGTGGAAGAGATCCACCAAGAAAAATTATCATCAACTTCAAAAGTTCTTTGTAATTATCTCTCGGTTGCTTTTACCGTAAATGGTACAAGCAAAAATTTATTTTTTCTTCTACATTCTGGAGCTTTCCATAAACATACGAATCTTGTATATCTGTTTTAAAATTTGATAAATTAATCTTAGGCCAAGCTTTCCGACATTTTTGAAAAAGCGGTACTTCTTACCTGATCCCTTGATCAAGGAAAACTCGGTAATATTCACCACTGCCGTGATTCTTTTTGTATATCTACCATGCAGAGCGCCTACTATACATTATTTGAATACCGAAATATTTGTTTCATTTTACATGAGATCTCTAATGGCTAATGGAATAGGAGATTAGTTTATAATCACCGGACTACGTCCGGTGGGTTTATTAAATGTTTTGCCGGCTCGGCCGGCATGCCGGGTTCGGTCCGGGGTACACGCTATCTTATTCACTAGCGCGACTTACAAACTAACGCGGCGCGGAGCGGAACGGAACGCGGAACGTACTTACTAACTATCGCTAACAACTATCGCTGGGGAAGGAGGAGAATCGGGAAAGGGAGTTAGACCTTTTGCCGCTGGTTCGGGTCCGACGCTGCTTAAAGCCCTTCGCCGTACCCGTAGGAGACCGTTAGTCCGAGAGCACTTTACTTTACTTGAGTTACAATCCAAAAAGCGTGGAGAAAGCCGCACGGTGACTATCGATGAGCGGTCGGTTGCTCTTACAAAGCGGTTCGTCGGGTGCTCTCTCTCGAATCGGTCCGCGGCTCGGTCTTATATCTGCCGCAGGTGCCGATTCTACCGCGAGAACCGCGGTCGCGGCTAGACGCCATCTATCGGTGGTTTTGACTGTGGTAGCGTTCGCGCCTGGTAGTAGGCAACCGCCTACTACCGCGTTACAAGTTTTTGAGATGTCCGCTTCAACAACTACAGAATGAGGTTCATACTAGCATTAGCGGTAACATTCAGTAATTTTTAGTATATTTTTGAAAGTCATACACCAACGCTAAAATTATATATATAAAAAATTATATTTTCATTATAAAATATTCACTGATACTTGTAAAATAAAAGGCCACTAACATATTCGACGATAACCTGAAATCGTGGAAATTTCAAAACTTCAACTCGATTGCGGCACGGGTCCCTGTTACCTTTTTTTTTTGTTTTAGGAAGACAGAAATCCTATTACGGATAGCTGGGAAGATAGCCCAGGTAGTGTGGAAAGACTCACGCTTCCAGCGCCCCTAGAAGAGGGACGGTTTCCACGCATACCCACTAAAACTGTCTCCCGCGCCCGCCTCAAGGGCGGAGGGTGGCGGCAACCCGGCAGGCTTTCCTGTTGGATATAGTCCCCCTGCGCTAGGCCATCGCTCGCATGTTGTGGAAGAGAGACTACACCCCTCTCCCCACCCCCGCCCCTCGCGTGTGTGTTCCATGTGTGAGGAATTGATGCTCTTACTCAAAGTTTCTTGGCCCGAGGGGTTACGTCAAAGTCCAAAGGGAGGCTCCCGGGAATACGCACTGACCTCCAGCTTAACCTTGTAACGTTCCCCGGCACCGCCTCCCGGTGAACTCGAACATACGGCGAACCGCGACCTCTCCTCACCATTTCCCACCTAATGCCATAATACGCTGTCTATTTCTATGCCTGTCTCTGTTTGACGCCGCAAATATCTTATTTGTTTTCCCATAATTCCCCCTCCCCCCCCTCTTCCCTGAGCAAGAAAAGTTTTAACCCGCTAACTACCTCCTGTCGCATCTATGTATCCTATGCTACTCGTTATTCCGTGAATTTCCGCTCATGAAAAGTTCGTGAAGTTTCCGCCCCCCACACCCACCCCCGCCCCCGCCCCCGCCCCCGCCCCCTTCGCGCACGCGTACTGATACCTCTGTTTGTCTAGCTATTGCTGAGATTTGCCTCGTCTCGACTGTTGCCTCACCTTGCCTATATTTGTACTTTAGCTCGCATTGTCCTTCTCGTATTTGTAATTTTTGTACGATAAGTTGTATTAAATAGATAATAAATAAATAAATAAGTTAAATCTATTATTTAATATTTGTAAGGTTTGTTTTCCCTTGCTGCGCGCTTACCATTAACGTTCCGTTCCGTGATCGCTTTATAGTTCGTATTTTCCGCGCGCCGCTTTTCGTCGCGTTTTCGCATTATTTCCCCCTCCCTCATCCTCTTACCCTTTGCGTTATCGCTGTTTAACCGATTTTCCCCGCGGTTCCTATCACGCCCCAGTCTCCTTCCACAACGCTACGTGAGCCCATTGCTCTTGATGATAATTTTCCTTTCTCTCTCCAAGAATTTTCACTCGGTTCCCAATTCGCCCCCTAATGGTGCTATGACCAGGTTGACACCGCTTTGCTCCTTTGCAGGTTAGGTCGTTCGATCGGTCGTGTCTCTGTTTTGTTTCTCCACCTCTTCCACTCCTGTTCTTCCTCTTCTCCCTCTCGCTGTCTTCTCGCTTCTTCCCGTCCTCTTGCCGTTTGAAAAGCGCGCCATGCCTCCGCTATCTTGCTTGCTATGGCATCCTTTCGCTTCACCCTTTAGGACCGCTCTCCAAGCGCTTGCAACGTTCCTTCCTCCGCCATGCTGGATATTCTCGATCCGGCCCCTTTGCTCCACCATCGTTGTGACTTCGGAGTTTCCAAGGTGCGGGAGCGTTTTCCGCTGCCCTTCCGACACTTTTCTGCCATTTTCCCGCTTTGCACTGCTTCCTCTGCACTCGCGCTCGTGGTCACTTATATTCCCCTGTATCCGCAACACTCACAACACTTCACTAAACTCCCATAACACTTTCCCAACACTACACCGAATTAATTGCCTATCTGTTAATTATTTATTATTTATTATTTATTTATTAATCTACTAATCACTTCACTATTTATCAATAATTTATTAGTTAATTATTAATTAATTAATTAAATAATATTATTATTATTAATCTCATTCACTTCATTTATTTATTAATTAATTACTTCCTTCCTTCACGTCGTTCCGTGTCGCCTCGCCTTTTCCTCTTCTCCTCCTCGCTGTTTTCTTGCTTCAACCTTTCCGTTTGCCATTTGAAAGGTGCGCCATGTCTCCGCCATCTGGCTTGTTGCCGCGTGCCTCCGCTTCATCCTTAGGCTTCGTCCTTAAGGGCCGCTCTCCATGCGCTTGCGGCGATCCTTCCTCCGCCATGTTGGATGTTTGCGAACCGGCCTTTACGCTCTACGCTTTCCCTCGCGCGGAGATGCCCACGTGTTCGTACGATATATCGAAGCTGGCTCGACCGACGCCATTATTTATTTACTATCAAATCACGAAAATACGAAAATAGCCAAAACTAATCACCGCGTGCATTCAATATGCCTCATTCGCCATTTCCCGCACTCTAAATCCCTACTGACATTTACATTATTTAATTTATTTAGTTTCTGCGACTTTCTCTCGCAACTTTGACATGTCGCACGACCACGTGTTCGCTCAAGTTCTTCTTCGAGGGCAACTTTCACCCTTAAATTGCATTATTTTCACTCGCGATATATATAAATAATCGTGTTTAAGTCGCGCACATATTTATTTTAATCCGCGGTCGACCCGAACACTCGTTTCCTCGCTTTCGATTACTCATGGGTTTGCAGCCCATGCTTTCCCTCGCGTTGCGTGGAGGTTGCCATTACCGAAATTTCGTTTTTTATCTATAAATTCATTATTTCACCTCCGATTTTCACAAAACTTCACCGCTCACTTTCCCCACGGTCTTCCCTCACTTCACAACACTATTTATCACACTTTAACCACTTTTTCCCACCAAAATTAAACTTTATCGCGGAGCGACTCCTGAACACGTGCGCTCGCCACAACAGCCAGCAGGCCCTTTTACCACGGGTTCCTGTTATCTAATCATGCTGAAACTTTGACATTATCATTTTTTCATCAAGTGTCAAAATTTTAAGGGGTGTGACAAAAAAACATCGGAAGTCGAAAAATAAAGGCTACTCTATTGGACATTTGGCGGTGGTCGCATTCCAGATACCGATCTGACGACAAAGGATGCTTGGGAGTGTATTGAGAAGGAGAGATCTGCTCGACTGCAGGCCATGTTCCACGGGTTCAACTTTCCGGCTTTATCTCCTTGTGGTTTCATGGCGACGTCGTACGTGCGTACCCGAGTTGTAGACCTATTCGATAAAACCGCAAAAGACGAGACGAACTACATTGCCACGGTGGTCGCATGGGAGAGTTCATTCTTCAGTGCCTTGTGTACTGTTAAAAAATAATTTAATTTATTTTTATTTTCTGAGTTTCTTAAAAAATCCCAATGTTTCCAAAAGTTCTAAATATTTTATTTAGAATGAAGTCTTTACGCCTATAAAAGTATAAAAGCAGTATTGACCATAAAAGCCTATGTTCCTTACGGCGCGGCGTTGATTATAACCGCGTCACGCTCATACCTGCAACGCTTACAATAATTATTGAGAAATCAATTAATTGCATATGAAGAGGTATAAAATCGCTAAAATAATGTAAAGGATTGTAAAAATAATGATATTTTTAATAAAAATGCTGATTGCCCCTCTTCACAGGAGGTGATTTTAAATTATATATCTAATAAACATTGCAACAAACAACAAATTCCAAAAACACGTATTCTCTATTTTTGTCCATAGTTTACGTACACGAAGTTGCAAAAAAATAGATCAACATTTAGTGCAAAAATTTAAACAAAAATTATAAATTTTCAAAATATTATTTAAACAAATAAAGTTTATTGAAATTGTTTTACGCACAAAAATTCCCTATTTAAAGACGAACATTTTACAAAAGAAAGCATCCAATTATCTCCTTTAATTCCGGAGATATTCCCAAAAATATGATTTCAGCCCTTAACTTTGGGGGCTATTTTCACCCCTTCAATATGAACGATTGCCGATAAAAAAAATACGTGTCAAATGTTTTTTTGAAAACTATATCTCACATAAGTTTCATCAAAATCGTCGTGTCTGGGTTGAATATGTTCCCTTGTAAGATCGAGTTTGACGACGCAGTGCGAATCAGGCTGTATAACACTAGATTTATGACAAAATTCGCATATGACCCGAAAAGATACTTTGGGTTGCATGGGGTCCCCCCCCCCAAGGGACTTGGGATTCCATTTCACACATACCTGGACAGATGCACTTGCCAGTATTCCAGAGATCGATTTTGCCTCGGGGCGCATCGTGTTACTTGGTTAAATTCGACGCGTGCCTGCTCAACAGTCTCTGGACTTTTGAAGACAGGTACCTAGATAATGTCGACAGGCTGGAGGACATGGTGTGGTGCCGAGCGGAACCACCAACGTGGTTTCCTATGCGGAATAGTTCCTTTGGAGCTCCACTGCTTTTGTATTATCGTACACTAAACGCAGCAGTACAACATAAAATCGCACATTCTATAACTGGCATTTTGAACACGATTCAGAAGAAATTCTTGGTTAGGAAAATACCGGACAACTTTAGTGATGACTTTGTTAGAAAGCATTTAAATTTTATTACAAAATGGGCTTTTCCTTTGGTCTTTAGCTCTGGTCCAGCCTACCAACTTTTGTGTGCTCTCGAGACTGTAGGGAGTAAAGCACCCTAGCGTAAGGAGGATATAATGAGGGGCATAGCGGAGTGGGTTTCTAGTAAACATGAAGCGGATTTCCTGAAACTTAAGCCCCATATGGATGTCCTCTTCAACAAGCGGTCCCATGGGATTTATTCTTCTCAATATCTGAGTTTCAGGGATTTTTATAATGTTGTCATTCTCCGCCTGCCGTGTTGCTAGGCGACGCGGCGGCGTACGCGACTCATGGGCCCCCTGATGCCGGACGCTTTAGCGAACCAGGGTCGTCGCGAGGAGGCCGGTCGCGGAAGGAAGGGGACTGGTATGAGGGTAAAGAACAACCCTTGGCTTACTATAATTAAAGTCTTTATTTGCTGTTATCCGCCAGGGCCTCCAGGACGATGGCGGTTCCCTCCACTGTGGTGACTTTCTACAATACAATACGGTAGTACACGATTAATACGGTGATGGTGGCGGCGCGGTATTGCGGGTATTCTAACATCCTGTCTTACATACTAGCTTACATACTAGCTTACATATTAGCTTACATACTAAGTTACATGCTAGCTTACATACTATTTTATAAGCTACGGTCGGAGGGACGTCCGGCTCGGCATTCGCGGTATGATCGGAGGAACATCCCGCGCGGCGTTCGCGGTACTCTGCATAGTGCGAAAAAATACGAGCGGGACGGGAACGGGGCAAAGAGGGTAGTCCGCTAGGACCACCCAATCCCCACTTTTCGACTCACGCATAGCTCCCACCGTTCATCCGTAATGGCGTGGTTTTACATAGGTGTTGTAACGAGGCATATTTTTATGTCTCGTTACGAGTGGCCACTAGGCCCGCCGGCCTCTTTCCTCCGCCCTGCCAACCCCTCGCGGCGGGGCGTATGAAATGTGTGAGTGCGGTTTTTCTCTTTTTTCTTTGTACTTTTATAGTTTCTTTTATTATTATTCGCGCGCCCCTTTTCCTCCCCGGCACCGGCATGAAGATCAGCGGCCAAAGAAGAAGCATCCGCGGCCCCGGGCGCGGGGAAAACCCTAACCCGAGAGATGGAGGCGCGGGATGGAGCCCATCAACGAAAGTCGCCTGCTGACCGGTCGCCGAGCCACCCGTCCACCTCCGCGGGGGCGACCGGCAGCCAAAACCGAGGGACGCCAGGCCTGGGGACGAGCCACCCCAGCTGCCACCCGAAGGGGCTCCAGGACCTGGCCAAGATACGCCAGTTGGCACATCCCTGGCGCCGAAATCCTCGGGGAGGGGGAACTCCGAGCACCTAGGACCCGAGCCGCGGATACGGAAGGAGAAGCCTGCGAACCGCGAGGAGTACAACGACCGCACCGCGAACCGCCCGCTCATATCAACCCTTTTGTGCTTTGCTTTTCTTTTTAACCGACTTCGAAAAAGGAGGAGGTTACTCAATTCGATCAGTATATTTTTTTTTTTTTTTCTATGTATGTTCGCCGATTACGCCTAACTGGGTTGACCGATCGGAACGAAGCCTTTTGCATCTGGTGGGTTCAGACTCCCCATTGGTACCATAATCAAAAAATTTTTAATTTTTTAATTGCAAAGTGTTGTTATTGCAGAAAAACCGGCAACTTTTAAAATAAACTTTTCTCGATTTTAGTGCGCTTTCAATATCTTATTGCGGACACGATTCTGTACAATTTTGTTCATATACAAATTTCGCAGAAATGTTTAGTTTTCGAGATATTAGCGAAAAAAATTGTTATTAACTTTTGAAATCAACTTCGAACGATTTTAATGTCCTTTTAATATGTTGTCAGGGGCATGGTTCTGAACAATTTTGTTCATATACAAATTTCGCGAAAATGTTTAGTTTTCGAGATATTAGCAAAAATTGTTGTTAACTTTTGAAATAAACTTCGAACGATTTTAATGTCCTTTGGATATGTTGTTAGGGGCGTGGTTCTGGACAACTCTTTCCTCTTGCAAAATTGACGGAAAGCTTTTGTTTTCGAGATATTACAGAAATTGTTGTTAACTTTTGAAGCCAACTTCGAACGATTTTAATGTCCTTCTAATACGTTATTAGTGGCATGATTCTGAACGAGTTTTTCCTTATGCATAATTGACGAAAAACTCTAGTTTTCGTGATATTAGCGAAAAACTATTGTTAATTATATTAGTGGAACGCCCCGTGCTATGCATGGAAAAGACAAGAAAGGGCAATTACAATGCTCTGTATCAAAACACTAAACTAAGCTTTACCGCTCTGACACGCGACTTATACAGCAAGATGAGTTCACGTTGACGTTGGTGTATTATTCTCATTGCTTGGTACAGTCTCCGTATCGTTCTAAAAATGCATGAATTTGATTTGTTAGAAAATTTGTTACGCTGGATCTGCTATTATTTTACGGATACTTTGACCCTTGTGTAGTCCTAAACCGTCAGAGATACACATGCGCAGTGAATTTTTGCAAAGAAAGTTGACAAAGAACAAATGGATGAATGGAAGAACCCTCAATCATGATGTAATTAGTTTGTACTTGTCCCTGAAAGCGTGTCCCTTATTTTTTTTTTCTATGCATGTTCGCCGATTTTTCCTAGGTGGGTGGTCCGATCGGAACAAAGCCTTTCGCATCTTGTAGAGTCTGACTCCTCATTGGTACCACTACCAAAAATTTTTTCATTTTTTATTTGCAAAGAATTATTGTTGCAAAAAAAATTGAAAAACGAATATCTATGTTGTCTTTTACTTAATTATGCAGACAAAAAAAGCCCAGAAGAACTGGCTCACAGTATCCTATACAATTCTCCCCATTTCACTAAAAAGCGTGAAATAAAATAATTTTCAGAAAAAAAATACACCGACTTCGAAATACACTAAAAAGTATAAAATAATTTCTATTTCCTAATGAAGTAATTTCTATTTCATTCAATCATACAATTACGTAACGGATATGAATGAAACCTATTTACTCGTTTCCTTCATCACGAATAATACGATGGACAGTCATATGAGAAACACCAACCCGACGTACAATATTGCGTAAACCCATAACGGGATGAGCATACGCAAGTGCAATAATGCGCTCCTCTTTCCTCCAGTGAACGCGCGATCGTCCTGCCCTTCCATATCCACGATTGATAGTGACTTCCAAGTCTTGAAAGCGTTCCTCAAGTCTTTGAAAATCACGTCTATTAGGAAGATTTCGAGAATGTTCCTGTCCGCTATTAACTAAATAATTCCGATATATGTTGCGAGCTAAGGCATAATTCCCAAATGCTTCATCAATAGCACGAAGCATTTGACGAACATTATACCGATAGAAATAATTTCTTCTATTTCTTCTTGTATCTTAACTCACTATACGATATCCACTACACAAGAGATCAGAAACTACTGTAATTATTGGCATTCCTGTGAGCATATCTAAGCGTCACAACATGCTAGAACTATCTGAAAGTCAAATTTTACATCTAAGTATACTCTACTACAGATATATAATGTGACACCGTAAGAAATATTCGCTGAAATAATGGTGAAATTTTCAACATTGTTTTTCCAAGTGAAGGATTCATTTGCGACCTATGGTGCCTTTATGACTTTTGTTTTATCAAGTGAGTACTATACGATGCAATAAAAAAAATTTGACCTTGAAATTTTCTGTCAAGGTCAATTTTGCGGCAACTTTTTTTCACAGATCTTCACCGATTAAAAGCACTAGAATCAGCTGGTGAAGCCATGACAAAACATTTTGTTACACCCTGTACATATAACATAATAATCGACCCAGATTTATAATGAATCGAATTTTTAAAAGCAATGTTTTAGATTTTAACATCATCCATTTAATATTGTATTACTAACAAGGGACATCACCCAATTGATACACGCCGATTGATAATGCGCGAAATTTGTCCATATTCTATAACCATATACGTCAGAAGGTTATATGAATCCAGTAGCGTTTTTTTAATGCTTAGAACTGTCAAAGTTTTATTTGGCGAAATGATATTTCTTATCGAAATTTAAAGAAATTAAAAATTTATAAAAAAAGTGATATTTTCAGAGTTATCCAACCTAACAATATATATTTTACAATCGTGAGGCAATTCTTAATCAACAGATGCAATTCCTTTAATTGCATATTGTTCGGGATATTCAAAATTCTATCGTCTGCGTCGTAATGTCTCGAATGTTCTAGATCCCCATCTGTATATAAACAGGTCAAGACCCATTAGTTTTCGTCAGTATAAATCGATGTATCATAGCGAACAAGTAAATATTGTTTGTGAACTTTCTGTTAAAACCGTTATCTGTTACAACCGTTATATGTTAAAGACCGTTGTGTATTATATTTCAAATAAACCATATATATTACTCTGCAAAATCCCATCACATATGCTCTAAATTATCACGAAAATATTACACTTCACACAAGTACAATTTACGCGTTAAGATCTTCGGTGCGTCGAATACTGCCACCAGTACGCGCCCATAACACGGAACAAATAGGACATGTGTCTCGGGCCTCATATTTTAATAGAGGCATATACGGACCCTCAAGTTTTTTTTAAAAATAAATTAGTATAAAATATGTAGTATAATACAATTGCCAGAATACTATGTATAGAAATCAGTCGTGCACCGAACGGAAGATATAAAATGTGCGTATAACTTCAACGACAGTAATATTTTTTTCACAAGCGAAATGAAAAATTCCAATTTATCCGTATTTTGTCTTTGGACCTATAGTTTACATATGTGAAATTTGATCGAAATAGTACAAAGTTTTATTAAAAAAATTTGCAAAATAATGTTAATTTTTAACATATTTTTTAAACGAATAAATTTGTCAAAAATCCACTTACGCCATATTACTGGCCTTCTAAAACAGAAAAATTTGCCCTTTGAATTTGTTATCTAGGCCTGATAGTTCCTGAGATATTTGCGAAAATAGTTTTTTCAACCCCAACTTTAAGGGTTATTTTCAGCACTTCAGAGTGGATGTTTGCCAATAAAAAAAAAAATACGTGTTAAATATTTTTTTGAGAACTATATCTCACATAAGTTTCATCAAAATCGGCGTGTCTGGGTTGGATATGTTCCCTTGTAAGAGAAAATCTACCATCGACTACAACGCTCATGTCGAAAGGCTACACGATTATACAAAAACAGCATACGATCACCGTATACGTCCAACTAGGTAACAAAGTTATATGTGGCGAACTTAACCCTTTCACTGCGGCGCGATTTTGGAATAATCCATCAATAGGGACGACGCCTTAGATGCATGTCGGTCGCTGCGCCGTGCAGACCAGTGAAATTTGATACTATTCGTAGGACTTGAAAAACAATCATTGTAAATTGTTGAAAATAGCAAAAATAAATACAGAAATATGTCGGTATTTTGCCAATAAGTCGGTAAGCAGTATGTATATTTATCTACTATCTATATGATACCGCTCGTTTCAATTAGATCCTCAAATGTTAAAATAAAATAATATCTATATAATTATTCTTTACTGTTCTCTCTGCAATGACGATATCGTACACGTATATTAAAAGATATTGTGTTTCATTTAAAGTTCCTTCTTTGTTGTTTCGCGTTTTAAAATAAATTCATTTAGTGTTCAAATTGTGTTAATTGCGTTGTCTTATATTTAATAGTTTTCAATATTATCTTATAAATCTGTACTCCCATTTCCATCACAAATGAATTAAATATATCTATTATTGTTTAGGAGTGGGTTGCGTGTGTAACATCCCTGAAGAATTTTTAAACTTTTATTGCAGTGTCATTTCTTCAATTATCGACTGTATTTCTCCCTTACCAACCGCGACATTAGACAAATCGAGTATCATAAGAATTCAGTAAACTGTCGGTAATAAATATATAATTCTATAAGGAAAATTCCGCAATGCTATGTGTTTACGTGCCGCGAAGCTCGCCCCGAATTTCCTGGAATTCTCGCGTAGTCTTAGAGAAGGATAGAAATACATTTTACAATTGCGATATTATTAGTTATTAAAAACTATTAGCTAAACAAATCAGTTAATATATATCAAGCGTACTAATATTATGTTATCCGGAAATAGAGTCAGATGTTAGTTTATTGCAGTATATATTGTAAATTATAATATTGTTCAATGGAATGTTCTAGAAGCATCGTACGCTTATACATTTAGCTCCGATCCGTGTGGAGGTCGTGCGTGGTGCATGGAGGAGGATGGAAAGTGCGATTTTCGTTGGAACACCATTAAATCACTATTTTTATGTCAGGACTGTAAACTGTTGTGTGGATTACGATATTAATAATGTAATTGAGTCGTTCGTTTTCATAATTACTGCTTAATTGCGAATTTGTACGATGGTTGTGTATTTCGGCGTTATGGGGGTTTTCCGGGAGTTTGCCAGGCTGGCGAGTGTAGAGGGCCGAGCGAAACTCGCCAAAGACGCAGAACAGTTTTCGAAGTCGATCGAGCTAGAAGTCTTCAGATATGTATAACCGGAACAGTTTTCGCTGTCAAGAGCCGCAACGATTCTTAATACTTGACTGGTAAAGCGGGTATACGCCATTTGGATACTTGGTCGTGGGTCGTTCTAGTAGCCAGTGAACAACAGGCTCCCCATTCAAACGGTCTCGCATCTGAAACTCCTTTAAGAGAGTGCTATACTTAGCACCAAGATATCGAAACGATAGCTCTCAGCTACTCAAATTTGATTTTTCGTCGGATTGCTAACGCGCCATCAGATTCTCGGAGTTCGCTCTGGGTAGTTTCGTAGCTAGCTAACGCAGGCTCCCCATTTGAGCGGCTTGGTCTCTGAAGCCCGTGTCTTTTGGGTGGCAGTTCAGCAATATTCAGCGGCAAAATATATTGTCTTATGTTCATTATTGTAGGAATTGAATCAAAGATTTAAACAAAACACATAGAATAATTTATTTTAAACAGGCAAAACTGATACGCACAACAACCAAACTTTAAATTAACTATTTTATGGAACTAATACAAACAAAAACGCTATTTCAAATGGTTTCTCAACAGTTTTCCAGTATTTCTAGCTGTTCGCGATCACTCTCTCGAAACTCTTTTTCGCCTCTGAAATTCGCTTTCTCAGATCACCGTTTTCTTTTTTTTTTTCCGCTTTCAATTTCAATACATCTCGATAACTCGCACACAACATTCACACCTATTAACAATCGATTCACTTCAACACAATATTCACGACTATTTACAATTCCACATTATAAACAAAATAGGTTTCTAACTTTCTTTAGTGCCCAGTCAGACCACTCCGCTGTTCAGTACCTGGAGGCCCGAGCCCTCCATTTACATCATTCGTAGACATCTTAGTATTAAAGTTACTTTCATTCTTACTGAGAAGCCCAACCTGGGCTTAAACCAGACAGAATTCATAGGAAATATAACGACACAATTCATAGAAGCAACACCCGTCTCCGGGCGTATCTAAATAAACAAACTCACATTTACAACAATTGTGCGCGTGCTCCGAAGTAGTAAAAGATGTTAATTGGGTTAAGAATGTTTTAACCGAAATAAGTCTCCAGATATTTTATTGTAAAGCGATAATTAAGCGGCAATAGAATGGATAGGATGTAATCACTCGTCAAGTAAATCTCGGCAACTCAACAAAATTCCATTTTGTACGAGACGAAATAGAGAAAGGAGAGCTTGATGTTAGATATGTAGGATCGGAAGATGGATTTCTACTCTCTCTCTCTCTCTCTCTCTCATAGAGACCATCGCACACCGCGTGCGATGCTTACGTTTACGGTTGTTCACCCAAAATGTGTTTAGGCTTTTTTATGATTATGATTTCCGATTTTTAACCAAAGCTGTAACGCGATAAAAAATTTTCTGGACATTAAGCGAAATTAATCTGATAGATACAAGAATGTAATAGAACAATAAACAATAAAACTAACGAGACTGGTCCAATAAATCATTGTACGTGTAAAATCAGTTCTCCGTGACATTATCACCTTCAAAGTAGTCCCCTTTAGCATTCACCCACTTATGCATTCGGCGCTGCCATTGCTGGTAACAATTCTGGAACGAGGTTTTTGGAAGTCCTTTCGGGAGATTCTCCATTTTTGCCTGAACCTCTTCAACTGAGGTGAAATGGGTTCCCTTTAAGCAAAATTTTACTTTAGGAAATAAAAAAAAGTCGCATGGATCCAAATCAGGTGAATAAGGAGGATGCCCCATCACAGTAATATTTTTGCTGGTCAGAAACTGCTTGACAGACAGTGCCGTGTGAGCGAGTGCACCGTCCAGGTGCAACAGCCATTCATCGCTCCATAACTGTGGCCTTTTTTTCCTAATTTTTTCACTAAATCTTTTTAGTACTTCAATGGAATAGTACTAGTTAACAGTCTGATCACTGGGAAACCACTCAATCATTACAATTCCATTAATGTCGAATTTTGATTTTGACATGCGTGCAGAGGCGGATTATCCGTAAGGCAAACTAGGCACGTGCCTAGGGGCGTGTAGTTACAAGGGGCGCGCGAGCTCAGAATTTTTAAATAAATGGCCGGTACAGGGGCGCCGATAAAGTGATTGCCTAGGGCGCTCTGGACCTTTAATCCGCCACTGCATGCGTGCTTTTTTGGGTTTTGGAGATCCTAAAGATTTCCACTGCATCGACTGGCGCTTACTTGTGGGTCATTGGTAAAAATCCATGTCTCATCACGTGTTACAACAGATTTCAACAAATTTTACAAGAAACTTGATGTTTATTCGCTGTTCGGTTTTTACGTTAGACATTTTTCCGGCAGAATGCAGTTTCACGTGTTCACTAAATAACGCAATACGTCCAAATGGTATGACCGATTCAATCGAAATTTGCAATATGAATAGAGGAGGTATGTGGGATGATGCCACAAAAACAATTGCTGCCAATTTCATTGTTTTTTCAAGATACACACCGAGTCTTGTTTCTTTTGGGTCACACCTCGTATAAGACGAATTATATGTAATAGAATTGTAAGGAATGTTGATGTGTTAAATTTATATAAAGATGATGAGAATAGTTTAATTTAATGTTCGTCACTCGTAAGGAGAAATTGATGGTCGGTAAACGCAACAGTACGATTGACGAACGATTGGCGTCGCTGCGATCGCCACGATACCGATTTGCACGCATAAATTAGTCAGTCCTCAACGAGCGCGCTTTATGTAAACATGTAACGATTCTTTTTCTTTTCAATATACTTTATCATATATTATACTGTGTTATATTTTACGACAGAAGTCAGATAAATCTACATTTGTTAGTCGTATGGGTTCTAAATGTGTTGCATCAATTTTAATTTTGTCCATGTCTACAACACAACAGCCACTGTCCACTATACTAATTGGTGGTGCGAAATGCGTGATGTTCTTCTTGGTTTGCTTTGTTGGTTCCAGGAGATAAATATTGCTGTATCCTGTGTACTAACTTTCTAGAGACAGTATACCTGTCTGGTGTAGAACTATATCCTCCATTTAATCTTTACTTCCTTGGCAAAGAATTGTCACGGTAGTTGGTTTTTGCAAGACATAGATCCAATGGTTGTTTTGGATATACGTCAATGTCTCAATGCTGGCTCTGATGGTCTTTGTGTCGCAGTCTTCTGGAATTTTGCTTATGTGATGTGACAACAGCTGGGCTTCACAGGTAGGTTGCTGATTTCCTCGTATGGATGTCTATGCAAACGTATTTCCCATCCAGGTACATTATGCAAGTTTTTAAATCTTGTAGAAGGGACAAATGAGTTTTGGGCTAGGATATAATTAAATAGGGTTGTTTAGGAAAGATATAAGAGAAAAAGGAGGAATTTTGAAATTGAACGGGAAGTGGAATTAAATGATAAAGTTCAAATACCGTTCTTGTTACTAGTGGATACTTTAGAGCAAATATAATAAAATCGTTTGACGGAATTAATTGCAAATCTAAAATATTGTCAAATATTGGTAAGATTTCGCGATTGGGGAATACTACTAATTCATATTCTCCTTTAGAGGGAATTAGTGATAAAATATTATGTTTTCCGATATTTATTGCTTCTATGTATTTATTATATTCCTGCAAAATCGAGTTAGTTGGAGACAATAACGTTACAATCTATTGTCCTATTAATGATTAAGCTTCTAATTTTGATATACATATATCCGTCAGTACCAATTGCATATGGCAGAACAGAGAAAGAGACATATCACATTTTTAAAACACTTTTACAACAAATAAATTACAAAAGGTATAAATGGCATATCTGTAGAGATTTAAAAGTTATTGCACTATTAATGGGACTTCAAAGCGGCTGTACCAAATATTGTTGTTTTTTATGTGAATAATGATGCGATTTAATATATTTTATTCAAAGATTCAACGAACATATTAAGATTACAACCGATTACACGATACATTTCCGACGCTCTGCTGCACGCGGTCGCCTCGCACGCACGGACAAGTTTTGAACAAGCGCGAATCGGTTCCGAACCGGTACGGACTCCTCCGAACCCTCCTGAACGCACACGAGGCATGCAGTTGCATTCCTTACACTCCCCCTCAACTGCATGTCTTACAAATCCTTTAATTCTTTAATTTAAGTTTAACAATTTAATACATGCCTCATGCTTAATCCTACCTAAGGGTTTGGTAAGTATATCCGCTGTCATTTCGCTTGTGCGCAGATGTGTTACAATGATTTCTCCCTTCTCTTGTGCTTCGCGGGAAAAATGATACCTTATGTCTACAGGGTGTCCCGTAACTAGTGTTACTCCCTGAAAGGGGTGGTAGAGGACGTCATTCTGAACAAGATTTTCCTTTGCGAAAATGGGGTTTGAAGCTTCGTTTTTGAATTATTAAGGAAAAACACGGACCAATCAGAGCGCGAGGATTTCGCGCGTCGAGAAGCGGGAGCGACAGCTTGAAGTCCAGCGGCTGAACGCGAA
The DNA here is from genome assembly GCF_050947335.1 of Megachile rotundata. Classification (NCBI taxonomy): domain Eukaryota; kingdom Metazoa; phylum Arthropoda; class Insecta; order Hymenoptera; family Megachilidae; genus Megachile; species Megachile rotundata. The sequence goes on from NC_134984.1 coordinate 2,998,934, forward strand.
CGCGATCAAGAGTCTTTGCCTCGGAACAGTCTAAACATCCAACGCGAAGTCTTTACATCGAAACTCAGTTAAATAACGAACAGAATAATTAAAAGTATTGTTTATTTATTCATTCATCATGAGGGAGGAACGAAATTAATTATGCGTAATTAATGCAAGTTACGCAAATGAAATTTATTGAATATTGCCATTCGTTATCGATGAAGAATGTGAAATTAAATATTGAAAATTTTTTATTTTACTTCTAACAATAATATTAGTCAATGAATTTACTCATTGTAATGAAAAATAATTATTCAGTTCGCAAAAAAAGAGTTTCAATTTAATATCTAATAAATGTATTAACCGGTCTACCTTACATTCACAGGAAATTTATTAAAATAGCACTCACCCATTGTTTGAAAATAATCCTGTTTGAAAATAATCCTTCAATGAAAGCGTTGGGGGTCCTGAGTCGTCCCGCTGATCATGACCTGCCGTAACATCGGCACCGTACACCACAGCTGACAGCACTCAGAGGTCACTGCACTGACTTCAGTTCACAATACGATCATTTTCACTGTCATTTTTCAGCAAATCTTTTCAACTGCTTTCTTCACGCCGCGGTTCGCGTTTGTAAAGCGAAAATTCACTCACGGTTCCCGAGTCAGTCTATCGAAACAACCCATTTTTTAATAAACCAGAAACATTATCCGCGTTATATCGCGTTTGGTCTCATTTTAATCGGGAAAACGTCACCAATATGTTTAAAAGATTTTAACGCGCTTCTGCCCAAACGGTAAAGCGGCACTACTTTTCGCGACCATTCTCGTGCGGAACGCGAAACACAACTGCCGAACAGAATATGCAGCCGTTTTTCTAAAACAGTTGAACGTTCTTGACGCGGCGACGAGCCGTGCTATTGCGAACGTTTCTGGAAAAATACTACACAACTGAATATCTACGACACGATATTACCGATGTATTGTTATGGGTGTAGTATTTTTCCAGAAACGTTCGCAATAGCACGGCTCGTCGCCGCGTCAAGAACGTTCAACTGTTTTAGAAAAACGGCTGCATATTCTGTTCGGCAGTTGTGTTTCGCGTTCCGCACGAGAATGGTCGCGAAAAGTAGTGCCGCTTTACCGTTTGGGCAGAAGCGCGTTAAAATCTTTTAAACATATTGGTGACGTTTTCCCGATTAAAATGAGACCAAACGCGATATAACGCGGATAATGTTTCTGGTTTATTAAAAAATGGGTTGTTTCGATAGACTGACTCGGGAACCGTGAGTGAATTTTCGCTTTACAAACGCGAACCGCGGCGTGAAGAAAGCAGTTGAAAAGATTTGCTGAAAAATGACAGTGAAAATGATCGTATTGTGAACTGAAGTCAGTGCAGTGACCTCTGAGTGCTGTCAGCTGTGGTGTACGGTGCCGATGTTACGGCAGGTCATGATCAGCGGGACGACTCAGGACCCCCAACGCTTTCATTGAAGGATTATTTTCAAACAGGATTATTTTCAAACAATGGGTGAGTGCTATTTTAATAAATTTCCTGTGAATGTAAGGTAGACCGGTTAATACATTTATTAGATATTAAATTGAAACTCTTTTTTTGCGAACTGAATAATTATTTTTCATTACAATGAGTAAATTCATTGACTAATATTATTGTTAGAAGTAAAATAAAAAATTTTCAATATTTAATTTCACATTCTTCATCGATAACGAATGGCAATATTCAATAAATTTCATTTGCGTAACTTGCATTAATTACGCATAATTAATTTCGTTCCTCCCTCATGATGAATGAATAAATAAACAATACTTTTAATTATTCTGTTCGTTATTTAACTGAGTTTCGATGTAAAGACTTCGCGTTGGATGTTTAGACTGTTCCGAGGCAAAGACTCTTGATCGCGTTCGCGTTCAGCCGCTGGACTTCAAGCTGTCGCTCCCGCTTCTCGACGCGCGAAATCCTCGCGCTCTGATTGGTCCGTGTTTTTCCTTAATAATTCAAAAACGAAGCTTCAAACCCCATTTTCGCAAAGGAAAATCTTGTTCAGAATGACGTCCTCTACCACCCCTTTCAGGGAGTAACACTAGTTACGGGACACCCTGTATATGCTTACTCCGCCCATGGTACACGCTATTTTTGCTTAATTCTACCGCACTTAAATTATCGCAATAAACTGTAGTTGGCTTACTTATTAGCGAATAAATCCTCATATGTTTCAATAAATTCCTTGTATAAATAATTTCTTTAGTTACCTCCGACAGTGCCATATATTCCGACTCCATTGTAGATAGCGCAACTGACCTTTATTTCTTACTTTTCCAACTAATTGGACCACCTGCTAATTGTAAAACGTATCCTGTACACGATTTCCTATCATTTATGTCACCGGCCCAATCGGAATCTACGTATGCAAGTAGTGGGCTATTTTTGTTTTCGTATTTTATACTGTAGTTTATAGTTTCCTTTAAATATCGAAGTACGCGCTTTGCCATTTTTCAATGTGTTTCTTTAGGACACGTATTGAATCAACTTAATACATTCGTCGCGAAAGATATGTCCGGTCTAGTCGAATTCGCTAAATAATTTAAACTTCCTACCAATTCTCTATATGGTTTGTTTACAATTTCGTCCTTATTAGTTTCCGATTTGTTGGCCTCTACATTTATATTAACTTCCATGGGCACACTTACTGTATTGCATTCCGTCATACCATATTTTTCTAGCAAGTCTTTAACATATTTTTCCTGAGACACTGTAATACTTCCTATGCTACCTACCCTATCTATGCGCATGCCTAAAATATCTCGTACCATGCCCAAGTCCTTTACTTTGAATTCGCGCTTTAACAAGTCTTTAATTCTATTTATCTCACTTAAATCTACAGACGCTATTAACAAGTCGTCAACATAAACAGTAATTATTGCATCGCTATCTTTATCATTACTGACATATATGCATGGATCAATCGCAGTCTTATTAAAGTTCAAACTAACTAAGAAATTATTCAGTCTTTGATACCACTCACGACCCGTCTGCTTCAAACCGTATAAAGGCTTCCTTAATTTACAAACTGTATTTTGAGCATCAAACCTTTCAAACATCTTTGGTTGTTTCATGAAGATCTCCTCATGTAAATCTCTTTGTACATAGGCAGTTATCACGTCCATTTGGTGTATATGCATTCCACTCATTACACCTAGCGCAAGTAGCGTACGTATAGTCTCCATTTTGGTTACAGGTGAGAATACTTCATCAAAATCTATGCCTTCCCTTTGTTGGTCACCTCTCGCTACTAGCCTTGCCTTGTACTTTTCAATTGATCCATCTTGCTGCCTTTTTATCTTAAAAACCCATTTATTTTTTAGTACCTTTTTATATTTTTGGCCTACTTACCAGTTCCCAGGTGTTGTTCTCTATTAGTGAATTGTATTCGAGTTCCATGGCTTCTAGTCATGGAGCCTCCTGTACATGCGTTAGGTCATGCCCTTCTTCTGCAGTAGAACATGGTCCCGTCTGATACATTTTCCTAGGTCTGCCCGGTTTTCCTGTCCTTTCAATTCGTGGGCGACCTCTTCTTTTAATTGAAGCTCCCTGTTCAACTTGTTCCTGATTCATCGACAGCTCCTCTTCCTCCTGTTCAACATAATCCTCTTGTGATTCTTTAACACGTTCCGTGCCAAGCCATTTTTGCCTGACTTATCGTTCAGGCCATTTGATATTTTGACTAAAGATTAATATATTATCACACAATATTTTATTACATCCTCAATACATAAGTAATTCTTTTTTTCTTTTATTCTATACTGCATCTTGTATAATGCTTCATTTTTTAGGTAGAAATATAGTTTACAGAATTATATTTGTAATAAAATATATGTTTTCAGCGCATTGAATAAATATGACTGCATGCACCACCGGTGGTACACGTGGCCTGACGATCAAGTTTACCGTGTACCACCGGTGGTACACGTGGCACGGAACGCGTTAATTATTTCCATTGGGCAAAATTCAGGTTGCTGCTGCCCTTCGTTTGCAACAATATTCTGTTCTTCAATGAATCGTACATCTCTTTCAATTATTACAGTTCTTGTTCCTCGTTCCCATAAACGATAAGCCTTAGATTCCGTAGAGTATCCCACCAACACATATTCTTTTCCTTTTGGCTCAAATTTGTGTCCTTTCCTAAGACCCTTTTTCAGTGCTATTACTCGACTTCCTATTTTCCTCAAAAATCCTATGTACGGTTTTTGTCCAGTCCATTCCTCATATGGCGTTGTATCTTGATTTACTTTCGTTGGGCACCTATTTCTTAAATAAACGGAAGTATTTATGGCTTCGGCCCACAGGGCATTTGTTAATTTACCCTGTAACATCAAGCAACGTGCCATTTCCACCAAAGTCCTGTTTGCCCTTTCTGCTACACCGTTCTTTTGAGGTGTATGGGGCACTGTGAGTTCTCTAGCAATTCCTTCCTTCTTTAACAGTTCGCTGAATTCGTTCGATAAATATTCCTTTCCATTATCAGTCCTCAATTTCTTTAATTTACACCCAGTCAGTCTTTCTGCATATGCTTTGTATTCCTTGAACGCTTCGAAGACTTCAGACCTATATCTCAGCATTTTGACATACATGTATCTACTTTTATCGTCTATAAATGTAACAAAATAACGTGCTCCCCCTAGGGATTGTACATTGAAGGAGCCACATATGTCACTGTGTACCAATTCTAATTATTCTTTGGCTCTGTAAGTTGCCATTTGATGTGGTAATTTATGTATTTTTCCTTTTGCACATACCTCACACACTGGATCTGAATTTTCTAAATGTTCGCTCATTCCAATAACCATTTCCTTTGATTTTAATCTTCTTATGTCAGCGTAGTTCAAATGTCCTAGTCTTTCATGCCATTTCACTAATGGTGTGTCGAGTGGTACATGGTTAATTCTATTAGCAACGTGTTTGATTTCTTCCTCAACAATATATGGGCCATTCTTTTCCTTCCCTGTGAAGATTATCTCACCGTTTTTGCGCATTACCTTCGCATAGCCATTCTCAAAAATTACTTTAAAGCCATTTTTAATCATTTGTGGTATTAACAGCAAGTTATTCTAAATTTGGGTGCGTACATTACCTCCTGTAGCAGTACTTCAATAGAGTTCCTCTTATCCCTTTTTACTGTCATTTGAACACTGCCCTTTCCTGAGGCTTCCACAGCTTCCTCGGTGCCTGTATAGATCTGCGTAGACATACTCCTTAGATATTTAAATTTATTTTTGTCATTTGTTATATGTATTGTTGCACAGCTATCCAAAATCCATGTTGTTGCCGTTACATGATAATTATTTAACGCTGCTGCCATGGCATTATTTTTCCAGTGTGGGGTATGATTTCGTTTACTTGTTTCGCTGCTTATTTTATGTGTATCGTTTGACCTATTGTGGGATTTAGAATAGCAATTTTTTGCGCTATGGCCATACCTGTTGCAATTATAACAATTTCCTTGAAATTCACGTGGCTTCTCCTGTGCATTCTTTGACCTGTTGTTGTATTTTGAATATGTCGAAAAACCTTTATTTGTGTCCGTTGCCTTTAGCCCTGTTTCTTTGTTTTCTTCTTCGTCATTATTACTTCTTCGTGTTTCCTCTTCCATTAGTTTGACCTTCAATTCCTCCATTGTTGGTAGTACTTCCCTAGATTCTATTGCTACGCAAAAAGTTTCGTATTCTTTAGACAACGAATTTAATAACATTGTGGCGACAGGGAAAGTTCCGTGTGGGAAGCGAGGTCTGGATTTTGTCAAAGACCTTTTGACCCGTCGAGTCAATAGAGTCATTAAGTTGTAAATAATTTTGCGCTGGCTCGGCGGGTCTAAGAGGCCCTCGGCCCTTTCCACTCGGGACTTCCTTAAAAAGGAGAGAGTTTTCTCCTTCGTCGGAAAATGTTTTTCGGGAGACATTCGAGTCTCGACCATCAAAGTTATCGCATCGCGCTATTGTCAATAAAGTATTTCGCCACATACACGATTGTATTCATTCACGTACATCACCTCAACATTATCGGTATCACTTCATCTGGAAGTTTTATTCCGGCCTTATTTAATTTTTGTACCGCACGAGTAAATTCATTTACATAATCCGTCATAGATGTACCCGTGTCCTTTTTCATGCGATAGAGCCGCTTAAATAACAAGCATTTCTTCATAGGCCCCTTAGAGGCGTAAATTTTCCTTAGCGTTTCCCACGCATCAAAAGAAGTACTGTCCAGAGTACGAGTGAAAAGTAGCGGGACGGGAACGGGGCAAAGAGGGTAGGCCGCTAGGACCACCTAATCCCCACTTTTCGACTCACGCGTAGCTCCCACCGTTCATCCGTAATGGTGTGGTTTTACATAGGTATAGAAACAGATATTGCTACTATATGTTAAAAAACTCTATCTTTTTCCTCTTACGCGATGCGTAAAACTTTTGGACATTACGACAATGGAATGCTGCTCAACGTATCGCTCGTTCTGTCTCACTTGTTCTACATATATCTGACCCACTCTCCGCGTCACGCGACCGATTAATGTATGTGTGCGCCTCGACAAATAGCGTGTTATTGCCAAAATGCGTGTGACAATAGGCAGCAACGTTACAATCCGACCACTGCGATGCTCTTTTCGTCCCTCTAGCCCCGTTCCCGTCCCGCTACTTTTCTCTCGTACTCTGGACAGTACTTACATTATTGAGGTGCGTGTATTGGTCAGTTTGAACACACAGCATGATCAGGTCCAAAGCCTTACCGTCTCTAATGTCCCATGCTGCACTGTTCTCTTGGGTTTTTACTATATCCCTTGTCACATATCCCCATAGATCATTGTATCGTAAAAGGAACTTCATCTGAACCTTCCAAGACTCATAATTTCCGTTGTTCAGCTTCTCCACGTGTTGCACATTTAAGATATTGGCGGCCATCGTTCTCTTTTAATTATTAACAACGCACGTTTTCGCAGGGCTATTTTTCCTATTCTATTTAATTATATCGGTTTCACGCACTAAAACCGTTCTCTGGGCCCATAACCTGATGCGATTTAATATATTTTATTCAAAGATTCAACGAACATATTAAGATTACAACCGATTACACGATACATTTCCGACGCTCTGCTGCACGCGGTCGCCTCGCACGCACTGATAAGTTTTGAACAAGCGCGAATCGGTTCCGAACCCTCCCGAACGCACACGAGGCATGCAGTTGCATTCCTTACAAATAAGACAGTCGTGCAAGATCAGACCATTACAGCATTACCTGAGAAAAAGTTTTCACCCCGGGACAAAAAATATACAATATAACAGTTTAGTAGATAAACAAAATATGTATTTGCCGCCACTTCATATTAAATTGGGAATTATGAAAAATTTCGTAAAAGGCATGGACAAAAACGGAGCAGCTTTTGCATATTTAAAATTAAAATTCGCAGCTTTGTCGGAGGCAAAAATTAAGGAAGGCATTTTTATAGGACTACAAATGCGCACCCTATTTAAAAATGAAGAATTTGAAAACCATTTGTCACCAATAGAAAAGAATGTGTGGGTAGCGTTTAAAAACACTTGTGCAAATTTTTTTGGATTGCACTGTTCAACAAATTACGTACAAATAGTTGAGCAATTGCTTCAAGCCTGTAAAGAAATGGGGTGTAACATGTCACCAAAAATGCATTTTTTACACTCTCATTTAGACTTCTTTCCTGAAAATCTGAGAAACGTGAGTGATGAGCATGGTGAACGATTTCATCAAGATATTGGTGTTATAGAAAAACGCTGCCTTGGAAAAGATGTAGTTTCTATGTTAGCAGACTATTGTTGGCAGTTAAAGAGTGAAGGAAAAGAAGTACTGTTAAGCCGCAGCAAGGAAACAAAATCAAACACTACCAAAAAATTACTACTTTCAAGGTTTATTGCAAAGGTCCGAGATCACGTACAGAGCACTGTGGTAAAGATGGACAGACTCAGGATAACTCAACTGTTTTGGGGAAATGTTCGGGGTTTTTATGCCCTTCGAAATACAAACTATGACGCTTAGATTGATAGGGCGGTTGTGACGCATGGAGGATGACGACGGTGTTGGTTTCGGTTATCGGTGCCCTTTGAAAGTATACGATGACTATGGAGGATGAGACATCGATGGTAATGTGTCATATCATAACAGTACATAAACGTCAAGCAAGAAGAAACTATTTTTAAATATGTATATTCTCACCGGTCAAACGATATAAACAAGATAACGCGTGGTCCAGACGTCGCAAACAAGATAAGCCAAAAACGGCAACGCAATCAAGAGATAAGAAAAGTATAAAAGGAGAAGCAGACCGGCGCGCGCGACAATATTATAAACGCAGATCCTCAGAAGCGAAACATTCGAGATACTCAGAGCTCAGGTTTCGGACGAGTCGTATTGCGAGATCATTCTATTGCGACAAGTGTATTCATTGTAAAGTAGTGTAGTGATTAAGAAATAAAGTTTTTAAAAACATAAACTGATCGCTTTCCCGCGTAACATAAAATTGGTGGCAGCGGTGGGATCTGCTGAAATCGTTGCGAAGTCGACGTAGCTGCGAAGACAGCCAGTGGATCTTGAACCTACAACGGGAAAGAAGGAAGAAGAAAAAGAAGAAGAGCGAATCCTTTAAGAAAAACAAACGACAAAAAGCATCGAGAAAGCAGATCAAGATAAGATGGCTGAAATGGAAGCTATTACCAAAATGCTTTCCGAAATTACGAGTCGACTGGAGAGACTAGAAACTAGGGGTGATAGCCTACGGAGAGAGGACCCCCTTGCTAGATCCTCTAACTCGATATTAACAAACGATGATGACTCCGAACCTTCTCCGTATACATTGAATGAACTACTAGGAACGGTATCCGAATTTGATAGAGAAACACTACCGGTAGAAACGTTTATTTGTCAAGTAGAAACAGTCAAATATAATGTACAAAAGGAAAGATCTCAATTATTGCTTGGAAGCATATTAGCTCAGAAAATAGTTGGAAAAGCTAGAACTGTAATACGTGCTGAAATGATAAGAACATTCGAAGATTTGAAAAACCAATTAAGACAGAATTACGGCTCTCCAATCGATTCGACATTGCTACAATTGCAAAGAATTCAATGCAGACAGAATTTTAAAGAACCTGTAAATTCGTACATATCGCGATTTATGAGAATACATGACGCCGCTTTAAATGCCGCACTGAGCAGACCTCTCCTGGCTGAACAACGTGAATTATTATTTGAGAAGGAAAAACGAAAAGGAATAATTGATTTTATAAATGGATTAGAAAGAGAAACGCGATTAGAAGTAAAAACGTCGAACCCTCAATCCATTCAAGAAGCGATAAACGCGGCTCGAATGTCCGAATTGATGCAACAAAGAAACGATTTATTCAGATCAAACCCAATAAGAGTTCAAAATCGTACAAATTTTAATACACAGAAATCACAGCAAAACCTTCGAAATTTCAATACACGAAGACCCCAACAAAATTTCCAAACTCGTTCAAATACAGTTAAACAGCTAATGCAAGGTCAAGTAAAACAATGTAATTATTGCAAAAGGATAGGACACGACGAAGTTGAATGTAGAACAAAACGATTTCAAAATTTTCGCATACGTCAAGAATTCCCAGAAACCCCACCAGCACACGCTATATCGAACGACCAAGAACAAGACCCAGAGCCAAGAGACCCCCAAAACGAGGACCTCCAATAAATAACCAACGAACAATTACAAGAATTAACACGGCTTTCGGCAACCAATTGACATACGTCACTCTTCAACTCGAAAACGTGAAAACTGATAGATTTTTAGTAGACTCAGGCGCTGCAGTCTCATTATTGAGAGAATCTATGATTACTGACAAAAATAAAATAATAAGGCAAAATACACGCGAAATAAGAACATTATCCCAACACACTTTTAAAACAGCAGGCGAATTCGGAACAAAATTATTGGGCAAAAATTTAAAATTTTTGGTAGTAAAAGATGAAATAATGCAAGAGGACGGATTACTTGTGATAGATTCATTAAGAACATTACATTGTACATGGGATATTTGTCGAGGACAGTTACAATTAGAAAATACAGTATTCACACGAAAAGATAATGCTGAGGAAACAACCATACCACCGAAAACGAGTAAATTACAGAAAATCAAGGTAACGAATATTCAAAACGGTGAAGCGAAAATAACCCTAGAGGACATAGACATGCTAGTTACGGTAAAGAATGGAATCACCCAGATACCCGTTAACAACTTGAGCGAAACGGCGACAAAAACAATAAAAACGACAGAAGTATTAGGTCGAAAAATTGAGACATCAGATTTCCTCAAGAGCCCCAAATCATTAACCAAAGAACACGAGGAATTTCTAAAACAAAACATCCGTCTAGATCATATTAGGGATGGAAAGGAACAAATATGGGAAATAATAAAAAGATACCACGATATTTTTGTATTACCCGGAGACCCCATACCACTAACCTACTTAACCGAGCATTCTATAGAATTGACAGATCCGACTCCGATTCACACGAGACAATATAGATTCCCTCCGATTCATCAAGAAGAGATAGCGAATCAGGTAAAGAAGATGTTAAAAGAAGGAATTATTAGAGAAAGTAACTCTCCCTTTAATTCACCACTTTGGATAGTACCGAAAAAGCCAGATGCGTCAGGGAAGAAGAAATGGAGATTGGTTATAGATTACAGAAAATTAAACGAACGAACAAAACAAGACTAATATCCACTTCCATTAATAGACGAGATACTCGATAAATTAGGTAACGCGAAATATTTTTCGGCATTTGATTTGGCCTCAGGATTTCATCAAATAGGCATGAGAGAAAAAGATAAATCAAAAACTGCATTTTCTACTACTGACGGACATTACGAATATAATAGAATGCCATTTGGATTAAAAAATGCACCAGCTACCTTCCAAAGAATGATGAACAATGGCCTAAGAGGATTAATAGGAAATACGTGCTTCGTTTATATGGACGATATAATAGTATTCGGAACTACTCTTGAAGAACATAATAGAAATTTACAAATTTTGCTCGAGCGATTATCAAAATGTGGATTAAAATTACAACCAGACAAATGCGAATACCTTAAACCAGAGTTATCATATTTAGGACATATAATATCTGCCGAAGGAATAAAACCAAACCCAGAATGAATCGAGAAGATAAAAACTTACCCAATACCTAAGAATCCAAAAGAAGTCAAACAATTTCTAGGATTAGCTGGATATTATAGGAAATTCATAAAGGATTTTTCGAAAAAGGCGTCACCATTAACTACATTATTGAAAGACAAAGTTAAATGGAAATGGGAAAATGAGGAACAGAATGCTTTTGATACATTACGAAACGCTCTTTGTGAAGAACCAATTCTTATTTATCCCGACTGGAATAAAACATTCATACTAACCACAGACGCAAGTAATGAAGCAATTGGAGCTGTACTTTCCCAAGGAATTATCGGACAAGATAGACCTATAGCATATGCATCGAGAACCCTCAATAAAGCGGAAAGAAATTACTCGACAACTGAAAAAGAACTACTAGCTATAGTATGGGAATCAAGCACTTTCATCAGTATTTGTACGGACGAAAGTTCAAAATAATCACCGATCACAAACCCCTAACTTGGGTGATGAACGTCAAGGATCCGACTTCTAGACTTATGAGATGGAGAATGAAGCTAGAAGAGTACGACTACGAGATAATCTACAAGAAGGGTAAAAGCAATGCTAACGCGGACGCATTATCCCGCATTCTGAAAACGACGATACATATGATCGATGATGACGAAATGAATGAAACGATAGAAAACGTATTGAGCGACCTTCAGGAAGAAGCCGCTCCAACGTACAGCGAATTCAAGGATAACGAAGAAACGTTTGAAAGAGAAGAAACGCTGGAATACGACTCAGAGCGAGTATCCCGGAGAGGACTCGTCGTCACAACCAGCAGAACGAACAGGGGTCTATGCATTGATCCGAGTGCAGAAGAAGAAATATGGTACGCTGGTCTGAGAACCAAGGTACCAGAAGTCGATGAAATAGAAGTACGAATTGTCGACCCCTATGTAAAAGAAACGATCCTGAGAATGATCGAATTTATTCACAAAAGAAAAACGCCGGAGAAGCGTCTAATCGTAAAATGCAATACAGCAAAGGATCCAGAAACACAAGAAGAAAAGGAAAGACTAATAAAAAGCGTACATGAAAGCACCATAGGCGGGCATCAAGGAGTCGAAAGGACGCTCCAACGATTAAGGACCATGTATAATTGGTCGGGGATAACGAAAGACGTAGAGAATTTTATAAAGAAATGCGAGGTATGCCAAAGAGAAAGATTGAAATACACAGCTAACAGACCGCCCCCAGGAACTCCTGATGTACCATCTAAGCCTAATGATAAAGTGTCATTGGACACCATTGGACCATTACCATCAAATAGAAAATATCGCTACATATTAGTCATACAGGACTACTTAACAAGGTACGTGCAATTAGCTCCATTAAAAACAAAAACACCTAAGGAAGTCGCAGAAAATTTCTGGACATATTACTGTCAAATATTTGGAGTACTAAAGGAAATATTAACAGATAATGGATTAGAATTTAGAGGAGAATTCCAGGAATTTGTTGAAGAAAAGCTTAGAATTAAACATACAACAACTGCAGTGTATCATCCACAATCAAATGGAAAAAACGAGAGAACTCACAAGGAAGTATTCAATTATTTGAGAAATTTTATCGAAGAAAAAAACGAATGGGTTAAACTCCTACCTGACGCTACAATGTCATATAATAACACTTATAATGAAGTCACAGGAGTATCACCCTCTGAATTCATGTTTGGTTGGAAACCTTATGTTCCAATAGAAACACACGAAATGGAATTTGGACAGAAACTAGCATACGAAGCCCTGAGTAATAAAAGGCGAAGAACACAGGAAATCGCAAAAGAAAGAATAAGAAAACAACAAGAAAAAACGCAACAAAGACTGCCAAGACAAAAGGCTCGATTCGCCATGGGAAGGCCCATATGAAATTATTGGAATAATATATAATCAAGCAGCAACAATTCGAAAAGGAAATCGAAACGTAACATATCATCTATCCGACTTGAAACCGTTCTATGTTACAGAGACAGAAGAGGAAAATCAAGAAGCTGCACGAGAACAAGACGAAAATGAATCAATTATTGAAGCTACTGATTCTGAGCACATTGATACACGAAGCACCGACGAAACCGATTGATCGAGAAGAAATAATTATAACGCCAATAGACACAAAGAAATCAATTTACTTGGAACATATAAAAGAAGCTCAATTATATCACGACACATGGAAAGTCACTGTTGGAATTGAATATAGACACTTACAAGACGAAATAAGATTATTAGTATTACATACGAATCAGCTAGCCAAACGATGTAATGAGATTGATCCATGTTTAAGCAAGCAAAGAATAATCCTGCAGCAAGAAAGAAACAAACGACTAAATCTAGAATTAAAGTCTTTAAGAAAATTTATGGGTCACATACAAAGAAGAGGATTACTCAACGCTGTAGGTGAAGGAATGAAAATATTGTTCGGAACGATGACTGCATCAGACGCAGAATATTACAACAATGAATTGGATAAACTAAGAGAAGACAATATCAAAATAGCCCATCTAGTAAGAAATCAAACGACAATACTGCTTCACAAAATACAAGATAATCTTGGAACCTACAAATTTATTCAGCAGCAAACAGATAAACTGAACATCAACTTCGTACTGCTACAAAACGCTACGAAGGAAGAAATATTCAATCTAGAGATAGATGAAACTTTGGCTGATTACATATTTCTCTACCATGATGTCTCTATGACAATGCAAAAGCTCCAAGAAGCTATAGTTGACGGCAAGCATGGCATAGTACATCCAACGATACTACCTCCGTCAGAACTATTTGAAGCAATGAGAAACACCACTAAGTTCGAGAAATTCCCTGTGCCATTAAAAGAAGAATATTACGGAATATTGTTAGACACAAGTGAAATATCGATAACACTGACGAATGAAAAACTGATCTATAACCTCCGAATCCCAATATTAGAAGAAGATGTGTACACGCTATATCGACCAATCGCACTACCAATCTATTCATATATTCAAGGATATTCTGTATATAATGTGGAATTCGAATATATACTCTTAAATAAACCACATACTGAATTCATACCCATCAACGAAGAAGAAAAGGCACAATTTAAGACTGTAGTAAACCAATACGTAATTCAAAGAAAACACCCAAACTATCTTACATCATCGTCAAATGCTTGTTTAATAGAATTACTTTTGAAGAAAAACCAGGAGTGCTCACAAAAATATATAAAACTACAAGGTATACTATTTATTCAACTTTCGACGGATCAAGACTGGATAGTCATCGCCCCAAAGAAAGAACAAGTACACATAATCTGTGAAAATCAAGAACCACACATAATAACGATACAAGACAGAAGCATAATACATTTACCACAAGGATGTGTAGGAACAACAGAAGAAGCTATCATAAAAGCAGGAGGAGAAAAGGGAAACACTACATTAAACATACCGATTGAAACAACGGGACATTTAGACCATTGGAAACAAATACTGATGGATAGACAAATCAACCTACAAGATCTTAACATAACATACTTGAAGAAAACTCAAATAACGGCTCAAGATCTCCAATTAATGGGAACAACAATAGATGAGATAAACCAACAGATCGAAATGTTATCACTGAAAAGAAGAACTATGACTACAATGGAACAAGTCAAATATTACATTACAATATTGGGATACGCTAGCTTGATCGGAGCTACATTATATATTTTGTACAAGATGAATTGTCTACGACCCGTGTGGAACATAATGAAGAAAATTCTAACACCATGCATTACAATCTATGATCATTGCTCATTTGGAACATACGCACAAACGATGGATAGATCACCTGCGAAACCAGTTAGAATGACAGATTTAATACACCAGGAAGAAGAACCACCCCAGTACCAAGAACAAGAATTCCAGATGAGATCAAGACTTCCCAGGAAAGCGTTCTACAAACTCTCAGTCAACGAGGTACATTAAGAGTAAGAATGCGATTCTTGTTTATAATATCTCACTAGCTTTTTCTATCTGTTAAGAACTAGATTATTAAGTATTCAAAGATATATTGTAATATGTTATACTAACAACCTAAAACACGAAGAAAAACGAAAAAATACTTATACCGATCGAATACTTATACCGATAGAAAATGTACTAGAATTAGCGTTAAAGTTCAAACAAAGTTTAATAGAGTCGAACAGGAACGTAATATTCGAATAATCTAGAACATTGTCGAAAAATAAATCAAAATGCGAGGACGCATTTTCTTTCACCCCGGGAGGAATCTCACCGGTCAAACGACATAAACAAGATAACGCGTGGTCCAGACGTCGCAAACAAGATAAGCCAAAAACGGCAACGCAATCAAGAGATAAGAAAAGTATAAAAGGAGAAGCAGACCGGCGCGCGCGACAATATTATAAACGCAGATCCTCAGAAGCGAAACATTCGAGATACTCAGAGCTCAGGTTTCGGACGAGTCGTATTACGAGATCATTCTATTGCGACAAGTGTATTCATTGTAAAGTAGTGTAGTGATTAAGAAATAAAGCTTTTAAAAACATAAACTGATCGCTTTCCCGCGTAACAATATAAATTTTATTATTCTCACATTCTTCACAAAATAACTTATGAACAATTAACTACTAATTAAAGGAATAATGATTCTCATGAAATTATTTCAAAAATTAAATAACAATTGTTTAACAAGTATATAATAAATTTAGTATAGAAGAAAAGTAATACTGCGCATCACGCCGTTCAATTATTCCGTTACACCAAGACAGTGGATAGGGCGACTGCCGCGCCACGCCAACATTGAGTACCACTGACAGCGTGTTTCGCCGAACTATTTTTTTTATGAAAAGAAAACAAAAGTGATTTTGTGACTTCGCTTTATTCTTCTTCTGCAGAAATGTCTACTCTATCATGTACGATGGTTAGATTTTCGCCTAGACCCATAGTTTTTTAAATAAATTGAAAAATATCAGCGAAAATTGGAGCGTGTTTGGTGTCTTTCTTACTTTGATCACCATTTAAACATATTTAAATGTTTACAATGTAATAACAATTTATATCGCTTTATTCGGGAAAATTCACAGATTCTTCTCGTGTAAGAGGTCACTGAATAGCTGCTACGGGAAAAGCACAAAAAATTTCCAAAGTTGAAAATTTGCAATGTTTTTAAAAATCAATTTTATCAAAAACTGTACGTCCTAGAGACAAACGGATTTTAGATTCGTATTCAGCTACCAAAAATCTATAAGAATTTCATAGTAGCGGTTACGAAATGAAAAAGAAGTCATTTATTGTACAGTGTTCTTTCTCTTTAACATTTCCCATCGAACATTCAAATTTACTTATCATGTATTCACAAAAAATGAATATGCGAACATTACATGTAATTGCTCTGTTCGTTATTTGAGTTTTGATGGAAAGTGTGACGTCGTGCGACGACGTTTGATCTAGTTGCTTAAGGACTATTTGTCTAAGGATTATTATTATTATTAAGTACATATATATATTGCGTTTCTGGCATAATTAGTTGTAAGACACAGTCCCGCGTGCGTTATAAGTAAGATAGCATAAGTTTCACATTCCTTTACTCCTAGGTCCTCAAGTTCACCTTTTATCTTAACCTAAACATCCTACTATGTACATCCCTATCTAATTCCACGAACCTTTATTTACACCACGCAATCTCCAGACAATAACAGATCATAACTAATCTCTCTTTATCTTCTCTTCTGACACCACCGAGCAATATAAACGCCCAGTTCGAGTAGCCTCGCGAGCAGTAGCAGTTTGACTAGTCACAGGGTCCGATCCCCTCGTGCTGGACTCTGCTAGTTTCCATCCTAATTCCACTCATTTCCTACCAACCCTAAACTACGCGTTTCATTTATATTATAACTTTAAGTTCATTTGTATCAGTTATATTCCGACATCATCTTAAGTATTAAATACATTTTATATTTAGTTATCTTCGCCTTTAATCATTTCCCATAAACCCGAGATCTCTTTAAAAACTTTTGATTATTGAAAATACGTATACTCGATTACGCTAGATCTGATGGTGCGAGACATAGCCGCACGGTGTGCATATGATGTGTGTGATGCCTTTGCATCTTTAGTCAGCTCATGGGGAGACAAAGACGAGGAGGTCGTAGATACCAATTACGTAAGATCCTACGCACCCTATACCTACCCTGTCTAGCCCCTACTCTGCGACCAGTTATCCGCGAAGTTAAGTATCAGTTATTGCCTATTGATACACCTGTGAAAAAGATCACAGCGAAGGATCTACTACCTAAGGATCTGAGACGAGAAATCTATTGTAAAAGTTAAGGAGGAAGCTTCGGGTAAGTACTGTGTCATACTTGTACACCCTGGGATCTTTGACATACGACGGGCGCACGTACCGCGTGGTCTAAAAGATTGTCAATTCAAGAGCGATTCCGGACCTTCATATTGATATCAGCAAAGGTACCATCCGGGACGTAACAAAAGACTTCTTATTAGATGTTTAGATTGCCGCAAGGAAAAGGCACTTGATCGCGCTCACACTCCGTCGCCAGGTTCGAAGCTATCGCTCCCGCTTCTCGGTGCGCATAATCCCCGCACTCTGATTGGTCTGTGTTTTTGCTTAATAATTCAAAAGCGATGCATCAAACCCCATTTTTGCAGAGGAAAATCTTGTTGGGAATCATGTCCGCTACCTATCCTTTCAGGGAGGTACACTAGTTGTGCAACACTCTGTATATACTGGGTTCACTAAGCGTGAACGTGATCAAGCACCTTTGCTTCGGAACAGTCTGATGAAAAATCTTGATATCAAAATTCAGTTAAATAACGAACAGAATAATTAAAAATAGTGTTCATTTATTCATTTTTCGTGAATACATGATAAGCAAATTTGAACCAGACTTATCTATTGCTTAAAAATAATCCCGTTCCAGGAAAATTGTGTTCTTATGACATCATTGATCCTAATCTTTCGTAAAAAAATACACTGCACAATAACTAATGTCTAACTTGGTCAGTGAACTCATTTCGCTTCACTGTCACTTCTAATTAGTATTTTTAACTGTAATATTCTGCTATTAACCCTTTGCGGTCGGAAGGCGACTCTCAGACGCCACTGCGTTTCGGGCGACAGGTCGGATGGCGAGTGAGAGGCGCTAATCGGGGTTTATGTTAGATTTTATTATCTCCAAATGAGTGGGTCGCACTATTGGTTCTTGGAAACGTTCCTTAGCTATCGGTGGTCTCTTATACAATGTGTGAAATGTCATATCATATCAAAGATGAGATGTTGAAACATTCTTCTATCAGTGTAGCTCTGACAGTGGTTCTGAGGTGATCTACGTGAATGAACAAACTCCGTATTGGGGGCGATTGATTTTATTTTTACAAAAGCACGATTTGCTAGCTACGGCGGTTAAGACTGTAATGTTTCGAACCTCGTTAGCAAAAATACATTTTCTCTATAGGCGAGACAACTCTCTCTTTTTAGGAAGTCTCCAGTGAAAAGGGCCGAGGGCCTCTTAGGCCCGTCGAGCCAGCGCAAAACTATTTACAACTTAATGACTCCTCTGACCCGTCGAGTCAAAAGAGTCATTAAGTTGTAAATAGTTTTGCGCTGGTTCGACAGGCCTAAGAGGCTCTCGCCCCTTCCCACTCGGGACTTCCCAAAAGAAGAGAGTTGTCTCGCCTATAAAGAAAATGTATTTTTGCTAACGAGGTTCGAGATTACAGTCTCGACCGCCCTAGCTAGCAAATCGTGCTTTTGTAAAAATAAAATCAATCGCCCCCAATACGGAGTTTATTCATTTACGTAGATCACCTCAAATGGGTAACCCCGATGTGATTTCGGAAAAAGAGGTGCCGTGAGTGAATAATAAATACTGTTTCAAGTGATTAGTTTTTTAAGTGTACATTTGCCAACAATGGCAAATGAAAGTACGAATCCTCAGTAGAGTAATACAGGCGCTAGTTCTAGTAATGAAGTGAATGTAGTGTCGCAAAATTTGTGTCACCCACAATTTTAGCCATTTATGGTCGCATTGTGGTTTGAACTGTTAGCGGCTCATTTTATATCCACGCGCATTACGAAATATGAGACTAAATTTAATATTACCACGATTGCGAATTTCGGTGAAAAGTATATCAAACAGGTTGAGGATATCGTGGTCGATCCGCCTGAGACAGGACAGTACAAACTTTAATTTAACTTTAATATGAAAACATTTATAACGTACAATTATAACTTTTATAACTTATAAACATTTATAACTTACAAAGCTACAGTATTTTACAATATTTACTATGTTTACAATATTTTAATTATGAATTAATTATGATGAGCAAATAAGTTAGTATATTAATGTGTAATGATTAATAGTATAAGCACGTATGATTAATTTTGTTACACAACACTCGTACCCACAAGTCATATTGTGTGCGCCGCTTATAAGCGACTCTCGAAGCGAAAGGGTTAAAAAAAGAGTTAATGAAACGGTTAACGGAATCGAACAGTACCCGCGTGTGTAACGTCCCTGCGACCAGACTCAGGTACTTACAGCGCACATGAAGCAAAGAGCGGCTTTTGTCTGTTAAGCGACTCGTTTTTACTATAACTAATTCTAAAAGAATGTGGGATCGTGGTGGCGTGTGGTTAAAGAGTGAAATCTACAGGTTAATACCTTCCATTAATTAGGTTTATTCAAGTAAAGATGAAAAAGAGAGTTATAATTAACAATTTCTTTAGCATATATAAAAATGTACGTATGACTGCATTTTATAAACAAGATGGAGTATATCGCAGATCGCAAAACGGTAGCTAACTACTTCAGTTACGCGGTTTTATAATGACGTACGCAACGCAAGAAAATAATGCAATTTTATAATGGACCTAGATCCTAACAAAACTGACAGAACAATATTTGGTTAATTACAAAACTCTAAAATTTGTATTGGACGTGGAACAATTACTCCTTGGTTGACTCTAAACTAATTAGTTTCATGGCCCTTTTTGTCGGAGCACAAATCGGCACCCGAAACCTGATCGCTTAATTGGGGAGTTTGCGTTAGCTGGTTACTAGAACTACCCAGCAATGCAAGAATCAAATGACCGACATGTGACCAACAGGGTCGCAAATTAAAATGGCTCGACTTTATTTATTTATTAGAGTTACCGAAACACCACCCAAAAGACACGGGCTTCAGAGACCAAGCCGCTCAATAATGGGGAGTCTGCGTTAGCTGGCTACTAAACTACCCAAAGCGAACTCCGAGAATCTGACGGCGAGTTAGTAACTTACAAGGGAACATATCCAACTCCGACACGCCGATTTTGATGAAACTTATGTGACATACAGTTCTCAAGAAAATATTTGACACGTATTTTTTTTATCGGCAATCGTGCATATTGAAGAGGTAATAAAATAATTTTCAGAAAAAAAAAATACCGACTTCGAAATGCACTAAAAAGTATAAAATAATTTCTATTTCCTAATAAAGTAATTTCTATTTCATTCAATCATACAATTACGTAACAGATATGAATGAAACCTATTTACTCGTTAGGTAGTATATTAAATACATTTCAACTTTTTTGGAGGCGGCGCAAAATTAAAAATACCTCAGTAAACGTTGCTGCCAATAAGCAGTTGATTGTGGTATGGCGTATGGGAAATTAATAAATCCTGAGAAAGAATATGTACCATTATAGATATACCTGGTAATATACGTAAATGTAACGACTGCATCTTCATTTCGCAACGTTTCTGATATAAATGAAATTGAATTGACTTCGTTCGCATGTGGAAGCCATGGATCTAAGAACCTATAAACGGTGCCCACGACGCGGGAATTACCAAATTTGCGGCAGATGGGGTCTATCTTTATAGTATATGCGGCAATCGAGTCTTTCCGTCGCATACTCTATGAATCTAGCCCTTTGCGGACTACCGCGGCATATATGCGTTCTGCGTAAATCATCAAATTGGCCGAAGAACTCATATATGCGTTTCGCGAAAACAGTTGATTGAGCCGAGAAACGCATATACAGGGTGTTCGGCTACTGGTGGGCATAATTTTAGGGGGTGGTAGCTGGAATAATTCTGAACAACTTTTTCCTTTACCAAAATGCTGGTTAAAGCTTAGTTTTTGAATTATTAATAAAAAACACTGACCAATGAGAGCGCGTATAGACCGGTCGCGCGACAGCATGAGCGACAGCTTCGAATATGACGGCCGATCGTCGTCGTGAACAAATGTATCAATACTGTCGGTATAACGTCGGTATAACAGGCAGCTATTAGGTAAAAGTCAAATTGAATAATGAATTAACAAGTTAAGAATAATATTAAATTCTTCGTAATTCGTAAATGAGAAATAAACCAATTAGTTGTTGTTTGCAACAACCAGACGAAGTATATTGTATTTATTTTATGCCTTCAAAAAGGAAAAAGAATAAATTCACGAAAATTAATTTTGTCAACTACTGAAGCAAACGAATAAATTCACGTTTCAAAACGAATGAGTACCTTACCTATGAAATGAGATCGAACTGGAATAGAATATCTAATGCAGTACCTCATTGAAGTGAAATAAATCTATTGCTGCGTACGTTTAATTTTAAAAGTACAGAAGTAACTTAAATAACACTTACTCATTGATTCATGGAAAAACTAGCTTCGATAAAAAATATTTGTGTCACCAGGTAGATCCACCGATCAGAGCATCAACAGCTGATGTCCTAGCAGGGTCAATGAACTCTCAATTTATTTCACTGTCTTTTTCTAATAATTGTACAACATAAGCACGGCCGGTAAACGGACCGAATGAAAACGCGTGAACGATTATTCATGGATATGTATGTTTAACGATACACTATTCTCATTATAAGATATCCGAATTGAGGAATCGAAATTATATTATATTTTATTAGAAGGCATTATTAGACTGGCTACGCATCGTGGTTTTGTTCTCGATCGCGAGGCATACGTCGCGAACGGTTGCCATGCAACGATGATCTGTTGAACGACTTCGGCGTCGATCGACAGTCATCGTTTATTGTCGAAAGAAACGTGTCGAAATAAAATGTATCGTTGTTTTTAACCGAAAATTCTGTTCTCTTGCTTTCAAGATAATATAGTTTAAATTATTTATGAATATTCGTTCACGTGTTTTTATTCGTCCTATTTACGTGTCGGACTCACTGTGAAAATTAATGCAAATTAGTGAAAAATGAAAAAGAAAAGTGATAATAAGAACTAATAATGAAAGATGAAAGTGATAGGTGACAATGAAGTTTCTTGAGAGTTTTTTGAGAGTTTCTGTATGGTGATTGATTTATATTAACAGTAAGGACCGGTGGATCGGACCGGTGACAGAGACGCATTTTTATTGCGATTATTTGCGGTTTAATGGGTGAGCTACATTTAAATCTGTTAATTATTCAATTCACATTTTTATTTGTTGAATAGAAAAGTTATTCAATTTTTTAAAAATGAGAATTTGTTCTTTTTCATCATTACAATATCTAACGAAAATAATTTTCCATATTTTATCTATTATTTCTTTGCGATAACGAATAAACGTATTGAATAAATTCGATTTATTTTGATTACGTGAGTAGAGACTAATTTTGTTATTTCTTATTCATGAATGAATGATAATTCAACAATAATATAGATTTTTTTATTCATTATTCAATATAACTTTCATCTAACAGCTTTCTATTATACCGACGTTATACCGACGTTATACCGACAGTATCGATACATTTGTTCACGACGACGATCGGCCGTCATATTCGAAGCTGTCGCTCACGCTGTCGCGCGACCGGTCTATACGCGCTCTCATTGGTCAGTGTTTTTCATTAATAGTTCAAAAACTAAGCTTTAACCAGCATTTTGGTAAAGGAAAAAGTTGTTCAGAATCACCCCAGCTATCATCCCCTAAAATTATGCCCACCAGTAGCCGAACACCCTGTATGTGTCCCACGTAAATGCGTGGCTATGGCCGAGAAACTTAACTATGCGTTCTACGAAAACAACTGATAGAGCCGAGAAACGCGTACATGTGTGCATGCACGTAAATCTGTGCACGTACATATAATATGTCCAGAATTTGACTTGGAATGCTATTATGGGATGAAGACTCGCAGGGAAAAATAATAACTATTTTCACCTTTGACTTCCGTTTATTCCGTAAGCAGGTACACGACCTTACTCTTTGACAAGCAGCGATGAACTAACTTTCATGCTTACGACACTCACCCCCACACACCCTGATGCATTCTTACTCGGAATCATCCTTTCCTCGTCCAAACCGAATCGCTCTCACTCTAAACCAATCATTCAACGATACACGCGTATTTCACAGGCATTCCTCGAACTCGGACACCCAACGCGACACTCGACCCGATGATCCAAACATCCTCTCGCAAACGCTCCGCAGCATTCACTCGGACTCAGGCAAACAACTCGCTATCGCATCTCATTCACACCTAAAATCTTAAAGCTAGACTAAATATAATAAATTAGACAGGGACGTGGCGGCCGCTGAATCGACGCCACGCTATGAACAAAAACCGCGTTTAAGCGGAAATATGCACTGGCAATTTTTAACGACTATCGCGGCAGGAGCTCGGCCCCACGGTACGGTTCACTTCGAACCGTCCCGTTCGCAAAGGGCTAGATAGACCATAGTTACATTCTATACGCACTAACCCTACTTTGCGGCGTGCTGTCGAGTTATATGTATAGAAAAAAAAATAGCTATACAAGCTTTACCTATGTTCGGCTGTCTAAAAGTTGACATGTTCAAGAAAATCTTTTAATTTTGCGCCGCCTCCGAAAAGGTTGAAATGTATTTAATATACTACCTAACGAGTAAATAGGTTTCATTCATATCTGTTACGTAATTGTATGATTGAATGAAATAGAAATTACTTCATTAGAAAATAGAAATTATTTTATACTTTTTAGTGCATTTCGAAGTCGGTGTATTTTTTTTCTGAAAATTATTTTATTCGTCTCATTTCTTCTAGAAGCGATAAATTGACAAAAAATGGACCAAGCCGACATCGTACCATGACAGTAATGTCGAGCTGCTATCGCTTTCGGTGAGTAAACGCCTAAATTTTACGTAAAACGAAAAATACGACGCAACGTGTCTAGAGGCGGCCATCTTGATTGTCTGTCTCACGTTTACGTTCGAAGAATTTTTCGTTTCATTCAAAATGTGAGGTTTGTTGGCGTAAAATCGATAGCAGCCCGATATTGGGCATATCTACCGGTGCTAAAGCTATCCTCAGAAAGTGGATTTATGCAATTTTCGAGACGTGAAACGAAAAGTACAAAATCGGACCTCTCTCTCGCACATCGCTTATACGTGCATGCGCCGCCACGTGTTAGTGTACACACACAGTTACTGCGGGATCCTGCCCTTAACTGGCTACTAGAACTACCCAACGATCGAGTATCCAAATGGCTGATACCCGCTGTCCAGTCAAAATTAAGAATCTTGTAGGCTCTTACCAGTTAAAACTGCTCCAGTTCGTCGCTTCCTAAGAGGTCCAGCACGTAGTACTGCAAAGATTGTTCTGCGTTCGCAGCCGCTGCTGCACGCCCTTTTATACCCAGAGAATCATGGGTTTTTCCCGCTCAAAAAGTATTATTATTTTATTACGCTTTATTTAGTGACAAATATATATTAGTTTGATTAATAAAAATACGCTTTGATTTATTATTAATTAGTTTCTTACAAGTTTTCCCGTTAAATCGTATTTTTAATCATTTTTAGATACGCAAATTATAAGTGTTTTAATAGAAGAAATAATTAATCGCAAACAATACATAAAATAATAGTTAAAAATATAACGCAATTTATAATGAGTGAATAATTAATAATATATATAATATAAACATTTAAATAATAATTGTCTGAGCGAGGCGAAGCCGAGCGAAGACTATACTTCGACTCATGTAATGCATTTTTCTCGAGCACCATCATAGATAGAGCCTTGAAACTTCAAACATTTCAAGATCTAAATAAAAACAACTTTAAGTTCAATACTGAACAAAATCGGATAAAAATTATAGGAGTTAGACTTAATTTTAGCCCAGAACGAGGTCCTTTCACTAGAAATAGCAGAAATCTGGTCTTTTCTCCTTAGTGAACGTCTCATTAGACTATTTGAGGTCCTGAGAAGGTCGAAAGGACCAGTTTAATTAGTTAGGCGAATATTTTTAGTATCCCGGCTTTTTCACCAGAGGAATTAAGGAAGTGGCGCGTCAATCTTTTTGGCCTAGCATAGGTTCTGAAGACAATATTCGAGATACTTTTCCGAAAATTTAGAGACGATTTAGGAGTCTGGTTTCAAACAACTTTTTAATCGGGTTAGCTCTCTTGGAAGATATACTCAGGTACATATACAGGGTGTCCCGCAATTAGTGTAGGACCCGAAAAGGGGTGGTAGGTGGGGCGATTCTGAACAACTTTTTCCTTTGTCAAAATTGAGGCTCCATTTTCGAGTTATTAGCAAAAAACACTGACCAATGAGAGCGTGCATAGACCGGGCGCGCGAAAGCGTGAGCGACAGCTTCGATTATGACGGCCGATCGTCGTCGTGAACAAACGTATCGATACCGTCGGTATAACGTCGGTATATCGTCGGTATAACAGGAAGCTATTAGGTGAAAGTTAAATTGAATAATGAATTAAGAAGTTAAGAATAATATTAAGTTCTTCGTAATTCGTGAATGGGAGATAAACCAATTAGTTGTTGTTTACCCAGACCAAGTATCTTGTATTTATTTTAAGCCTTCAAAAAGGAAAAAGAATAAATTTACGAAAATTCATTCTGTCGATTATTCTAATGAAGCAAATGAATAAATTCACGTTTTAAAACGAATGAGTACCTTCCCTACGAAATGGGATAAAATTGGAATAAAATATCTAATGCAGTACCTCATTGAAGTGAAATAAATCAATTGCTGCGTACGTATAATTTTAAAAATATGGAAACAACTTAAATAAAACTTACCCATTGATTCATGAAAAAACTAGCTTCGATAAAAAATATTTATGTCACCGGGTAGATCCACCGATCAGAGCATCAACAGCTGATATCCTGGCAGGGTCAATGAACTCTCAATTTATTTCACTGTCTCTTTCTAATAATTTCTAATAATTGCACAACATAAGCACGACCGGTAAACGGACCGAATGAAAACGCGTGAACGATTATTCATAGATATGTATGTTTAACGATATATTCTCATTATAAGGCATCCGAATTGAGGAATCGATATTATATTGTATTTTATTAGAAGACATTGTTAGACTGGCCACGGATCGCGGTTTCGTTCTCGATCGCGAGGCATACGTCGCGAACGGTTGCCATGCAACGATGATCTGTTGAACGACTGCAGCGTCGATCGACAGTCATCGTTTATTGTCGAAAGATACGTGTTGAAATAAAATGTATCGTTGTTTTTAATCAAAAATTCTGTTTTCTTGCTTTCAAGATAATATAGTTTAAATTATTTCTGAATATTCGTTTATGTGTTTTCATTCGTCGTATTTATGTGTTGAACTCACAGTGAAAATTAGTGAAAATTAGTGAAAAATGACAGAAAAAAGTGATAATGAAAACTAATAATGAGAGACGACAGTGATAGGTGACAGTGAAGTTTCTTGAGAGTTTTTTCAGAGTTTCTATTATTTATGAGAACAGTAAGGATCGGTGGATCGACCCAGTGACAGAGATGCATTTTCATCGTGATTATTTGCGGTTCAATGAGTGAGTTACATTTAAATTTATTAATTATTCAATTCAAATTTTTATTTGTTGAATAGAAAAGTTATTTAATTTTTTAAAAATGAGAATTTGTTTTTTTTCATCATCACAATATCGAACGAAAATAATTTTCCATATTTTATCCATTATTTCTTTGCCATAACGAATAAACGTATCGAATAAATTCGATTTACTTTGATTACGTGAGTAGAGACTAATTTTGTTATTTCTTATTCATGAATGAATGATAATTCAACAATAATCTAGATTTTTTTATTCATTATTCAACGTAACTTTCATCTAACAGCTTTCTATTATACCGACGTTATTCCGACGTTATACCGACGTTATACCGACAGTATCAATACATTTGTTCACGACGACGATCGGCCGTCATATTCGAAGCTTTTGCTCACGCTTTCGCGCACCCGGTCTATGCGCGCTTTCATTGGTCAGTGTTTTTTGCTAATAACTCGAAAATGGAGCCTCAACCAATATTTTGGCAAAGGAAAAAGTTGTTCAGAATCGCCCCACCTACCACCCCTTTTCGGGTCCTACACTAATTGCGGGACACCCTGTATATACAATGGAAGAAAAGGGGCTAATATTTTTTCTTCACATGATTATTTATTATAAAAATATTCTTTCTTAAAACTCTCTTTTAGCCAAAAACCATTGCATAAAAGCAAGCCTAAGTATGCCACATCTGAGGAGAACAAGACATATGTTGCACTTTCAAGAGCAAAAAGGCTCGAAGACATTGAACTACTCTCATATCCATCTTGGAAGCGTCTTGATTTGATAGGAAGGCAAAGAGGATTTAAAGAGAGAATTGAGTTTATCAAATCAAAATGGAGCTCCGAGGAAGAACAAAGGGGATAATAAAAAATGGTTAGTTAATAGAAAAATTTATCTAGATAAGTAAATTCAATATTGGTTGTCTTAATTAGACTGATGAATCGAAGCGACTGTATGTCGGCTTTGATTGAATTTAATTTATCATTAAAGTCTTGCTGTCAGCAGCGCCCTCACTGATTGTTTAAAAAATGAATATTTTATTGATAAACCGGGAGTAAGTTTACAAAAATATTTATTCGGTCAGCGTGAGTTACGCTTCGCCTCGCTCAAACTCCACTGTGAGCAGTACTCCTAGTTTATAATTACTTTGTTTCGAAGTATATCCTCTGTCTCTTTCTAACTAACACGCGCGCCATCGATCGGTGATCTACTCTAAACAATGTTGCACGTGTGAGCTACCCCATCCCATTACCACGCGAATTTTTATGGTGCAGTCGGTAATTTGCGGTCGGCAATAGAATAGAAAAAGATATACGCATTAGCATGTTTCTTTATTTATCGACTGGATTCAATATAATGTACCCGGGGACGTTACAATAATAATAATAAACTATAGTTAAGGTTACACCTAGTGTTCTCTTTTACCCGCGACAAGTCCCCTTCCTTCCGCGATCGGCCCCCTCGCGTCGACCCTGGCGCGCTGAAACATCCGGCACCAGAGGCCCGTGAGCCGCGTACGCCGCCGCGTTGCCTAGTAACGCGGCAGGCACGAAACGGCTTCGTTACAAGCTATTTAATTCTTTATTCTAATTAATCATTTATAATCTATATACCTTTCTTTATTTTGTTGTTATTGTTATTTGTTAGTTTCATTTCTTATCGTTTTATTGAATAAACCTTATTGTTGAAAGATATTGACCTGTGGATTTCACTCCTTAACCTCACACCACACGGATCCCACATTCTTTAGATTAGTTATTTGCGAAAACGAGTCGTTTAGTGGGTAAAAGCCGCTCTTTACCTTCCTAGCGCTTGTAACTATCTGAACCTAGGTTCCAGAGTCGTTACACACTTATAAGCAATATAAACCTTAAAGGGCATTACAGCCAAACATTCACATCTGTCATTTTTATTTATACTAGCAGTGTACACTCACTACGCGAGTAAAGTGAGTTCATAAATACGAGGAATGCACTGCTGTTCTTTGTCATTGATGGTTTGAGTGGGAGGAGTAACTTTAAACGAACCTGTCTCAATTTCAAATCGGTTGTTATGTGTCTTACAAAGGACCATCCCGAAGTGATAATCTCCGATTTTGATGAAACTTGTGTAACATCCCGGGAAGAGTTTTTTTTTATATATGGCAGTCCTATGTTCAATTTCATTACTCGCTCACAGGAATAGTTAGTTACCGACAATAATAGACTATTACCGACGGTACATTATATATTACCTTATGTATTTAGTTCAACGGTCGGTAACCGATACATATATATATTTATATTTATATTTTCAATTTTCAATAATTATTTTATGCTTTCAATTTAAAAGGAGTAATATGTTTCATAGAGTCAATCAAATGTTAAGTTAATTCATTCAAACCAAAATTAATGTATTATTTTATAGTTACTCTAATAAATGTATATTCTATATGGAAAATTCCGCAATGCTATGTGCCTACGTGCCGCGATGCTCGCCCCGAATTTCCTAGTATTCTCGCGTAATCCTAGAGAAGGATAGGAATACATTTTACAATTAGGACGTTATTAGTTATTAAAAACTATTAGTTAAACAAATCAGTTAATACATATCAAGCGTACTAATATTATATTATTCGGAACTAAAGTCAGATGTTAGTTTATTGCAGTATATATTATAAATTATAATATTGTTCAATGGAATGTTCTAGAAGCATCGTATGCTTATACATTTAGCTCCGATCCGTGTGGAGGTCGTGCGTGGTGCATGGAAGAGGATGGAAAGTGCGATTTTCGTTGGAACACCATTAAATCACTATTTTTATGTCAGGACTGTAAACTGTTGTGTGGATTACGATATTAATAATGTAATTGAGTCGTTCGTTTTCATAATTACTGCTTAATTGCGAATTTGTACGATGGTTGTGTATTTCGGCGTTATGGGGGTTTTCCGGGAGTTTGCCAGGCTGGCGAGTGTAGAGGGCCGAGCGAAACTCGTCAAAGTCGCAGAACAGTTTTCGAAGTCGATCGAGCTAGAAGTCTTCAGATAAGTATAACCGGAACAGTTTTCGCTGTCAAGAGCCGCAACGATTCTTAATACTTGACTGGTAAAGCGGGTATACGCCATTTGGATACTTGGTCGTGGGTCGTTCTAGTAGCCAGTGAACAACAGGCTCCCCATTCAAACGGTCTCGTATCTGAAACTCCTTTAGGAGAGTGCTATACTTAGCGCCAAGATATCGAAACGATAGCTCTCAGCTACTCAAATTTAATTTTTCGTCGGATTGCTAACGCGCCATCAGATTCTCGGAGTTCGCTCTGGGTAGTTTCGTAGCTAGCTAACGCAGGCTCCCCATTTGAGCGGCTTGGTCTCTGAAGCCCGTGTCTTTTGGGTGGCAGTTCAGCAATTACGATTTTATATTAGAATCAATTGATTTGCTATCCTGTTGAACTTATACTGTTCACCCTTTTCCTGTATCGTTGGGTCGTTCTAGTAGCTAGCTAACGCAGGCTCCCCAATTAAGCGATCTGGTTTTGGCTGTCAGTGTTCGTTTTGACAAAAAGGGTCATGGACAATTAGTTGTCGAGTCAGATTAAAAGAGTAACTGTTCCGAGGAAATAATTCATTTAGATTCAAACAAACTTTGAACTTGAATTAGTAAAAGAATATTGTTCTGTCATTAGCGTAATTTCCGTAGTCGACTACACCGCGTTAGATATCAGATAAAATCGTTAATCTGTCTAACTTTGCGAAAGCGTATTTAGGTACACTTAGAGAATCACACTTAGGTCGTGTTCCTCGCTGCGGTAGACTATAATGCGCTAATATTATTAATTTCATAAAAGAATAATTCATTATATATACTACAAACGTACTAATCAAGATAAACTTTGTCATTGCGATAGCGTTCGAAACCAAGAATCAAATCTTATAGAATATCGAATTCAGTTAATTATATAAAAGCGAAGTTAGCTTCATCCGAAATCAGACTTAGGTACGAAATAATATAAAGTATTAACTAGCGAGAATCAGATTTAGTTAGATTCACAATTACCTATTACGTATTGTTTAATTTGCCAAGTTCTATTATTTCTATTATTAATATTATATCAAAATCTATTTAGTTTCTTTTGATCAAATCAGTATACTTTTCATATTTTATTGTTATTTGTTACTTGTTATTTGTTAAATTCATCATCTTCGTTATTTTATTGAATAAACCTTATTGTTGAAAGATATTGACCTGTGGATTTCACTCCTTAACCGCACACCATACGAATCCCACAATCTTTACATTTAGTTATTTTCTAAAACGAGTCGTTCAGTTGGTAAAAACCGCTCTTTACCTTCCTAGCGCTAGTAACTGTCTGAACCTAGGTTCCAGAGTCGTTACATATGTATTAGGCATACGCGCTACGGTTAAAGAAGATTTGAAGGCAACAGCGGCGGAATTGTTGTACGGAGCTGGAATTCGCTTGCCAGCAGAATTTTTCTTACCATCAAATCAGGAGACGAATTCTAGTTTTATTAAGCGTTTAAAACAACGTGTAGAAAATATCAAACCCCGCCCAGCTTCATGTCATAGTCAGAAAACGACATTTGAATTTAAAGAATTGGCAAAATCACCTTATGTTTTCCTGCAACATGATGCGGTTAGAAATTCATTGCAACCATCATATGACAATCCATATGGAGTAGTTGAGCGTGGAGAGAAAAATTTCACTATTCGTATCAATGATAAAAATGTTTCCATAGATAGATTAAAACCTGCGTTTTTAATACCCAGCGAATTAGAATCGGAATCCGACAATAATGAAGAAGGCATAGAATTACATATTCAAATTCGCACCGAACAAAATGTATCGCGACGCGACGATAATCCAAACCGTAGTTCGTTTTCCGGTTCGTTTTCAAGCTGGATTCAATTAAACGAATTTGCATTTTTTGTAGAAGTAAGTCATAGTTTTGTGGCGGTTAAGCCATAAATCGTTTAAAAAATTTTGAAGGTCCTCTGAAGACCCAAGCTTGTTCGAGCGTTTTGCGCGTATGCTCTTGTTTTGCCTCTTAGGGTCATATGCATTTTTTCCTTCGTGCGAAGAGCCGTTGGAAAATTCTTTAGAATAGATCTGACCTTTGTAGCCTTCGCATCGCGCCTTTAACCCTTTGCGGTCGTATGTCTACTCTCAGCCATTAAAGCCTTTTTACCGTTCCGGTCGTATGTCTGCTCTCAGCCACCACATTAAGAAACCGTACTAATCTTGTACTGTATTCATCCATGTATCAATTTACAATTTATTTGCACGAACTCATGCGGTGCTCTTATCAATTGCAGATAACGAAATCCGGTGCAAACAAAAGCTCGCCGAGGCGAGTCAGTTGCCTCTTGAGTGTAACGTCCTCGGGAACATCAACGAATCCTGCCGATAAATAAAGAAGCATCTTAATCCGTATATCTTTTTCTATTCTATTGCCGACCGCAAATTACCGACTGCACCATAAAAATTCGCGTGGTAATGGGATGGGGTAGCTCACGCGTGCAACATTGTTTAGAGTAGATCACCGATCGATGGCGCGCGCGTTAGTTAGAAAGAGACAGTAGATATACTTTGAAACAAAGTTAATATGAATTATCATTTAAATATTTATATTTTATATATTATTAATTATTCACCCATTATAAATTGCGTTATATTTTTAGCTATTATTCTATGTACTGTTTGTGATTAATTATTATATTTGCTACTAAATAAAGCGTAATAAAATAATGTTGCTGGGAACGTTACATAAGCATAAATAAATCGACACTGTTCGAAGGTACTTTATAAAACTCCAAATAATATTTCACAAGTTGTATTTAACTGTAATTAGGTATTCCTGCTTCTTAAAATATTTAAAAATAATATTCCACCATGGCCAAAAGAAAGTTACCGACAGAAGTTTACTGTGAAACTGAAAATAGATGTGAACAGTTTTATTTTGACACCTTGAATACTGACAGTGATATAGATAGTGATAACGTTTGTACTGATTCTGGTAGTGACAGTTCCAGTGACGCGACGAGTGAGGCAATTGGTAATATCCAGCGACAGTGAAGTTGAAGGCAATAAAAAAAATAAGAACAGTAATATAAACGAATTTACTACTTGGAGAGACGTTACGCACAGAGATCAGCCACAATCAAAGATAAAATTTTCAACGGGATCTAAGATTGTTGGATCTAATGTACCTCTTCATTGCACAGAACCTATTGACTTTTTCAGACTCTTTTTCACAAATATACTGCTTGAAAAAATTGTTCTAGAGACAAATAAATATGCCAAAAATAAAATAGAACAGAAGAGCTTATTTGATCGATCAACATGGAACAACTGGATAGATGTGACGAAAGAAGAATTAACAGCTTTTTTGGGAGTAATCTTTAACATGGGTACTACACCGATTCCTGATATGAAATATTATTGCACAAAGGATCATGTTGCATACATTCCATTTTTTATAAATATATTTCGAAGGGAAAGATTTTTCCAAATATTTTGGATGATACATTTGAATGAAAATGTTTCAAATATCCCCAAATATGTGGGATCGTAGGGTGAGTAGCGATCCGAATATAATGATACGGAGTGGTACAATTTATTATTCGTCACAATGTCTCTCTTAGTACAATCTATTCGTCACACTGCTTCTCTTAAACCAGCTCGAGCAAGACTCTATTCGTAACGAACGCACGTAATCGTAACCGATTATTATTGCGTGACCTCTATGCTCTCTCTCACTCTCTCTCATACTTCCTGTCTCACTCTCTCTCACTCTTCCTATCTCTCATAACCCAGACACATAATTATTACTCCCACAACTCGGCCATCCTGAATTATTCGTCTGTCTCAGACGATTCTACTTCTACTTGTTCTTGGTTCTGGGTGAAGCCCCTCCAGGGTTTCATGTGATCGACTGAGCAAGATGTAGTTAACGGACCTTCGCCTCCTACATTCTCGACCTCGTACCGATCCTTTGCCATTATTCGGTTGATACGATATGGTCCCAAGAATTTGATGCGCATCTTGAAACCGTTTCCGAATTGAGTGAATTCTCTATGTCCGGGCATTGCGGCGCGATGTGCCCGAATTTTTTGCACACTTGAAACATTTCAGACCGTCTCCACGATGCTTACAATTCCTACTGAGGTGACTTCTGCCCCTACAATTGTAACAAGGGGAATTGCTTGCCAGACTTTTGCCGTCACTTGTCGCTTCTTCCTTTCCTACAGACTTAACGGAATTTAATCCAGACGATTGCTTACTGGCATTAATTTTATTCTTTAGTACCTCGTACTGTTTTAATTTTTCTTTAAATTCAGAAAAACTAGTTGCGCCATATAAGATTACCTTGTTTGTTTCCAAGTCTTGGATACCGTCTATGACATATTATATAATTGCCGCTGGCTCCAGGTTAATCCGACTTGCAATCTTTCGCATCTGCAGCAGATGTTCCTTGAAGGCTTCCCCCTCCTTCTTCTTCCTCTTCATCAGCATTTGGTGAATTTCTCTGCTGTTTATCTTCATTTCGAATTCGTCTGCGAAACATGTTTTCAGGTCACTCCATAGTCGGAACGTAGATTGCGCGTCTAACCATAGTTTTGCCGATCCTTCTAACGACTTTTTTCCGAAAACCAGCGTCTGTAGCGGCGTCCATCCTTAAAGCTCTGCGTTTTCCTCAACCGCCTCAATCCAGTTTTCCACCGGATATGTTTTGTCGTGACCCGAAAATTTCGGGATTATCCCTTCCAGATCTTTAAATTGAATTCGATGGTCTGTATATTCACGTTGTTGTTCGTCTCTTTCTCGTCGATAATCTTGTTCGAATTGACTCGCACGTTCTTCTTGCCTGTTTTCGGTTGAAGGTGACTGCCGTTGTTGTTGCAGATCTGCTATCTTTCATCGTGCTTGCTCCAATTCGCGCCTTAGCTGTTCTGCTTCATCTTGACTTATGGCCGCCTTATTTTGTATTTTTAATTGACTGAGCTCCGCTTGTGCAGCTTCTAATTCTTTACCGAGTTGTTCCACGCTTCTCTGATTTGCCCTTCTCTCTCGATCGGTCTCCTCTTCTTTTAGCAATGGCATTTCGGCTTAGCACAAATTCGTCTTGTTTGTTTACCTAACGGTCACACCGACTATCACCTGTCCTTTTCTCACTTATACTTCTATGTATGTCTAAACGGCTCGGCTTTCGCCTCGGCGTTCATCTTGCTTTTTTTTTGTCTAACGTTCGTCGCACTATTCGTTTAAATTATTTGTCCAAATGTTCGTCTCAATTTTCGTCTTAGCACTCACAAATCACATCCGTCGATCCACCAGTTTTATATTTGCGCGATACTCTGCCACGTGCACTCACCACCTTTTCTCCGTTATCATCAATTATAGGACTCACTGCACTCACAGATGATCCCGGACGAGTCCCCAAAATTATCGATTATATGGATGGTATATTCCAAAAGCATTTTACACCCGATAGAGAAATATCAATCAAAGAGTTTGTTGTTAAATTTAAGAGCAAAGTTAGTTTTATTACATATAATCCTAAAAAGCCCACCAAATGGGGAATCCGTGTTTATGTGTTGTCAGACGCACATACAGGACACATACAAGGTGTGACACAAAAGTAACGAGACTAGGTCTGTAGCTTGAAAAAACAATGGAATTGGCAGCAATTATTTTTGTGGCATCATCCCACATGCCTCCTCTATCCATATTGCCAATTTCGATTGAATCGGTCATACCATTTGGAAGTATTGCGTTATTTAGTAAACACGTGCAACTGCATTTTGCCGGAAAAATGTCTAACGTAAAAACCGAACAGCGAATAAACATCACGTTTCTTGTAAAATTTGTTGAACTCTTTTGTAACATGTGATGAGACATGGATTTTTACCTATGACCCAGAAAGTAAGCGCCAGTCGATGCAGTGGAAGTCTCCAGGATCCCCAAAACCCAAAAAAACACGCATGTCGAAATCAAAATTCGACATTAATGAAATTGTAATGATTGAGTGGTTTCCCAGTAGTCAGATTGTTAACTAACACTATTACATTGAAATACTAAAAAGACTTCGTGAAGAAATTAGGAAAAAAAGGCCACAGTTGTGAAGCGATGGATCGCTGTTGCACCAGGACAATGCACCCGCTCACACGGCACTGTCTGCCAAGCAGTTTCTGACTAGTAAAAATATTACTGTGATGGGGCATCCTCCTTATTCACCTGATTTGGCTCCATGCGACTTTTTTTTATTTCCTAAAGTTAAATTTTGCTTAATGGGAATCCACTTCACCTCAGTTGAAGAGGTTCAAGCAGAAACGAAGAATCTCCTGAAACGACTTCCAAAAACCTCGTTCCAGAACTGTTACCAGCAATGGCAGCACCGAATGCAAAAGTGTATGAATGCTGAAGGGGACTACTTTCAAGGTGATAATGTCACGGAGAACTGATTTTGAAGATACAATGATTTATCGGACTAGTCTCGTTACTTTTGTGTCACACCTCGTATGTGCTACGCTTCTCTACTACGGAAGCGTTAGTACAGAATGTCTCGTCCGTCCGGACCTCCCTATCAGTTCAAGGATTGTGTTACAATTATATCACAAGATCTTAACCGCAAATCCTCAAGTAAAGGGATACCATATCTTTACAGATAGATACTTTACAGGGATCTCATTAGCACAGGCGCTTCTAAAACAAGGCTGCTATTTAACTGGTACACTTAACACCAACAGAAAATATATACCAGCAACGATAAAAAAACCAGCTGTAACAAAAAGTAATACTGTTGCTGCCTGTCGATCAGACGATATTCTATTATTGGCGTGGAAAGATAAGAGATTTGCTTACATTAGGATAAGGGCTTTTCTAATTCTCAGTTACTTGTAAAATGTATTGTGTTTCTTCTTCATTTTTGGTCAACAGATTATTATATTCAGATATAAGTTTAATACCACGTTCAGCGGTGTCGTTTACCACTTTTAAATTTCTTACAATTTCCAAATCTTTTTGATATGAAATATCATTTTTCCACAAGGAAGGGTCTTTTTCTAGGAAATCTGTAGGTATGTACCTGTTAAGCCATTTTTTGGATTCAGTAGTGTAGGCATTTATTGGTTTAATATTATTTGTAAGACCCGTTATATGTATATTATAATTTCTTGAAGTGTGAATGGAGTGAATGAAGGTGTTGTAAGTGGAGACGAATGATCGTTGGAAATGTACGAATGCCGTTAATGTTCAATTGATTTGTTACCAGTCCTTTGCCATCCTTGAATTGTAAAAGACGTGTTTTAAAAGATTCAATAAAATATTTAAATATTGTCCCATTAAATAAATGTTTAAAGTAGTTGGAAGTGCTACAAAAATTCAGAAGTGGGATAGAACTTGAATTTGTCGTGAGATTTGGGTCTGGGCGGTAAAAAATTGTGTTTGGTGCAATTTTCGTAAAATTTTTCTTTCGTGAACGATCGTATATTTTATTGTGTGAGCACATCTTACAAGGGACATCACCAAGGTGTTACACGCCGATTTTATTGAAATTGACATATCTGGTAGCTTTTTAAAAATCATTTGACACGTATTTTTTTATATCTGCGGACATCCATGTTGAGGGGGTGAAAATAGCCCTCAAAGTTCGGAGTTGAAAACACATTTTCCTTAATATCTCGGAAACTAGAGAGTGTAGGAAGGTGAATTTTTTTTTAAATTGTGTAGTTTTTAGTCAGGAATTTAGTTAGTGTCAAAAATTTCGGGAGAAATTATTTATTTAAATAATATATTAAAAAAATGCACTTTTTTTCAATTTTTCACCCTAAATGCAGTTCGATTTTTTTGCAGCTTTGTATACTAAAAATATGGATCAAAATAAGGGATACGTGTTTTTGAAATTTTTTGTTTATTGCAACTTAGCAATAATTATTACATATACAATTTTCTTCTACTTTTAACGGAGAAGTGAGTTGAGATCTGTATTCGAAGAGGGTCAGCCCTTTTTATGCGATAATTTGTCACGTTCTTAACAATTGGATAATGTCAGATGTTTATTGTTCCATCGGTAGCCAGGGAAGGTCCAGCGGACAGGTATAAGTCCGCCGCAGTATCAGTCGTCGTAATACGGAACATAGATTTCTATGGTCAATGAAACTCTTTACGAAAATTATTCCAAAATATACTGTTACAGGAAAGTGGGTATGAATAAGTATATGGTAATTGTATTATTGTTTCCCTTTTTGAACATTTGTAAAATTTATTTTTTATAAGTATGGATGTTAATCCCATTAATGTTATAAACATTTTAATGAAAATATTTAACTCTAATAAGCAGGAAGCACACATAAATCAAAACAAAGTTAAACTGGCACAAAGCATAACAGATACAATCGCCGATGACGCCTAGCTGAATGGACCGATCGGAACGAAACCTTTCGCATCTGGTACGTTCTGGCTCCCCATTGGTACCATTATCAAAAAATTTTTCATTTTTTAATTGCAAAGTGTTGTTATTGCAAAAAAACCGGCAACTTTTGAAATAAACTTTTCTCGATTTTAGTGCGCTTTTAATATCTTATCACGGACATGATTCTGAACAATTTTGTTCATATACAAATTTCGCGAAAAGCTTTTGTTTTCGAGATATTAGCGAAAAATTGTTATTAACTTTTGAAATCAACTTCGAACGATTTTAATGTCCTTCGAATATGTTGTTAGGGACGTGGTTCTGGACAACTTTTTCCTTCTGCATAATTGACGGAAAGCTTTTGTTTTCGAGATATTAGCGAAAATTGTTGTTAACTTTTAAAACTAACTTCGAACGATTTTAATGCCCTTCTAATACGTTATTAGTGGCATGATTTTGAACGAGTTTTTCCTTATGCATAATTGACGGAAAACTCTAGTTTTCGTGATATTAGCGAAAAACTATTGTTATTAATATTAGTGGAACGCCCCGTGCTATGCACGGGAAAGACCAGAAAGGGCAATTACAATGCACTGTACCAAAACACTAACTAAGCTTTACCGCTCTGACACGCGACTTATACAGCAAGATGAGTTCACGTTGACGTTGGTGTATTATTCCCATTGCTTGGTACAGTCTCCGTATCGTTCTAAAAATGCATCAATTTGATTTGTTAGAAAATTTGTTGCGCAGGATCTGCTATTATTTTACGGATACTTTGACCCTTGCGCAGTCCTAAACCGTCAGAGATACACATGCGCAGTAAATTTTTGCAAAGAAAGTTGACAAAGAACAAATGGATGAAGAACCCTCAATCATGATGTAATTAGTTTGTAGTTGTCCCTGAAAGAGTGCCCCTTATTTTTTTTTTCTATGCATGTTCGCCGGTTTTTTTTCATGGTGGGTGGTCCGA
Organism: Megachile rotundata; assembly: GCF_050947335.1. Lineage (NCBI taxonomy): Eukaryota > Metazoa > Arthropoda > Insecta > Hymenoptera > Megachilidae > Megachile > Megachile rotundata. The sequence goes on from NC_134984.1 coordinate 3,038,350, forward strand.
TCGGAACAAAGCCTTCCGCATCTTGTAGAGTTTGACTCCCCCATTGGTAGCATTACCAAAAATTTTTTCATTTTTTAGTTGCAAAGGATTATTGTTGCAAAAAAGATTGAAAAACGAATATCCACGTTGTCTTTTACTTAATTATGCTCATGGCATTTACGCAGACAAAAAAAAGCCCAGAAGAACTGTCTCACAGTATCCTACACAATTCTCCCCATTCCACTAAAAAGCGTGAAATAAAATAATTTTCAGAAAAAAAATACGCCGACTTCGAAATGCACTAAAAAGTATAAAATAATTCGTATTTCCTAATGAAGTAATTTCTATTTCATTCAATCATACAATTACGTCACAGATATGAATGAAACCTATTTATTCGTTAGGTATTATATTAAATACATTTCAACCTTTTCGGAGGCGGCGCAAAATTAAAAGATTATTTTGAATATGTTATTTAATTTTGCGCCGCCTCCGAAAAGGTTGAAATGTATTTAATATAATACCTAACGAGTAAATAGGTTTCATTCATATCTGTTACGTAATTGTATGATTGAATGAAATAGAAATTACTTCATTAGGAAATAGAAATTATTTTATACTTTTTAGTGCATTTCGAAGTCGGTGTATTTTTTTTCTAAAAATTATTTTATTTCACGCTTTTTATCGGCCGGCAAGACGTGTTTGTAGAAACAGTAGAAAATCGGCGACTGCATGTTGACTCATACACCACCAGAGACACGGAGCCATACATAGTATTCAATATATTAGTAACAATAGTTTTTCGCTAATAACTCGAAAACTAAAGCTTCCCCTTAATTGCGGATAAGGAAAAAGTTGTTCAGAATCGTGTCCCTGATAACATATTAAAAGGACATGAAAATCGTCCAAAGTTGATTTCAAAACTTTTCAACAATTTTTCGCTAATATCTCGAAAACTAAACCTTTCCGCGAAATTTGTATACGAACAAAATTGTTCAGAATCATGTCCGTGATAAGATATTGAAAGCGCAGTAAAATCGAGAAAACTTTATTTCAAAAGTTGCCGGTTTTTTTGCAATAACAATACTTTGCAATTAAAAAATGAAAAATTTTTTGATAATGGTACCAATGGGGAGTCAGAACCTACAAGATGCAAAAGGTTTCGTTCCGATCGGTCCATCCAGCTAGGCGTAATCGGCGGGCACACATAGAAAAAAAAAAAAAAAAAAAAAAATATATACTGATCGAATTGAGTAACCTCCTCCTTTTTCGAAGTCGGTTAAAAAACAGTTTGGTTCCGAAAGAGATACAAACTCCGTTACCGGATGAAATGTATGAATTTATAGGGATTAATGGTTCGCGAATGGAGATATTGGGTCTTTTTGATCGAGAAGTTAAAGTAGAAGGAATTCCTCTTAAAATTAAATTTTTCGTAGTTCCAGATAAAACAATGACTTTTATGGCAATTTTGGGACGAGATTTTTCTTCGAATCCTTCAATTAAATTGTCATTTGATAACGGTTTTGTGGTATCTCGGAAAGAAAGTGATTTTCAGAATGATTTTGATTCAGCCGTTGCGCGAATTTTAAATATACACTAGTCAAAAAAATTAAGGGAACAGAAAAATTCCTTAAATTTTTAGGCCATTTTCAAATTGCTCTGCCTCCGTTGAAATTCATCACAGAAGACATCCAGAATAGTCATTTTGAAGCTTCAGGTCTCTAGTTTTCGACCCTTTATCTCAAAAATTTTTTGAGCCTATTATCATTAATAAAACATACAAAAAATCGCGATAAAAAAATTTTCGAATTTTTTTTCTTTTTTTTAAGGTTTGTACAGACGTAGAAAAATTTTGTTGATTAATGCCACTTCTAGACTGCTGTTCCCTGTTCCTTCACCTATAACACTGTACAACAGCCAACTGATTTCGTAACGGCTACTATGAAATTCTTATAGATTTTTGCGAGCTGAATACGAATCTGAAATCAGTTTTTCTCTAGGACGTACAATTTTTGAGAAAATTAACTTTAAAAAAAAATGCAAATTTTCAACTTTGGAAATTTTTTGTGCTTTTACCGCAGCAGCTATTCAGTAGCTTTTTACACGAGAAGAATCTGTGAATTTTCCTGAATAAAACTATATGAATTGTTATTACATTGTAAATATTTAAATATGTTTAAATGATGATCAAAGTAAGAAAGACACCAAAAACGCACCAATTTTTCCTGATATTTTTCAATTTATTTAAAAAACTATGGGTCTAGGCGAAAATCTAACCATCCCACATGATAGAGTAGACATTTCTGCAGAAGAATGTAACAAGCGAAGTTACAAAATCACTTTTGCTTTCCTTTTATAAAAAAAATAATTTAGCAAAACACGCGTCGCTATCAGTGGTACTCGATGTTGGCGCGGCGCGGCAGTCGCCCTGCCTATTGTCTTGCCGCGCCGCGCCACTGACAGCGGCGCGTGTTTTGCTAAATTATTTTTTTTATAAAAGGAAAGCAAAAGTGATTTTGTAACTTCGCTTGTTACATTCTTCTGCAGAAATGTCTACTCTATCATGTGGGATGGTTAGATTTTCGCCTAGACCCATAGTTTTTTAAATAAATTGAAAAATATCAGGAAAAATTGGTGCTTTTTTGGTGTTTTTCTTACTTTGATCATCATTTAAACGTATTTAAATATTTACAATGTAATAACAATTTATATAGTTTTATTCAGGAAAATTCACAGATTCTTCTCGTGTAAAAAGCCACTGAATAGCTGCTGCGGTAAAAGCACAAAAAATTTCCAAAGTTGAAAATTTGCATTTTTTTTTAAAGTTAATTTTCTCAAAAATTGTACGTCCTAGAGAAAAACTGATTTCAGATTCGTATTCAGCTTGCAAAAATCTATAAGAATTTCATAGTAGCCGTTACGAAATCAAAAAAAAGTCAAAATTTGTTGTACAGTGTAATTTGCACGTCCATGAAGTTCGTTTCGACGATCGGTCGCAAAGTTATGAGCTACCAAGGCCGAAATGACGCTTTTTCCTTTGATAGTCATTATCTCATGAACTCACCATCGAACAAAAATTGTAAATACGGTTCCAGAAAGCGGAGAGTGTACCCTTTAAGATGGGTATATCAGTTTTTGATTAAATGTTTTTTTTTATGCTTAATGTTGATGTAAAACAACGTCCGAAAACGGTGTTTTTTCCTCAAATTACAAAAGTTGCGGTATCTTTGTAAATAAGTATTGCAATGATTACGTCTAGGCTTTTTTTTTGAGCTCATATTGCCCACAAAATGTATGCGAAGTTTCAAATGGCTCCGATTCTTTGTTCCCTATGAACTGATGGATCAAACTTTGAAATTTCAACGAAAAGAGTTAAGGAAACGTCATTACTGTTCCGATCCGCGACTAATCCGTTTGTTGGATAAAAAAGTTTGTGTCTCTACATTTACCGGTACTATTGCTGGATTTTTAAAGAATGCTTTGGCCTGAGGAGGTCGGACGCTTAACGATCTTGTCTCTAAAACTCCATAAGGAGAGTGCTATGCTCAGCCCCAGAAAGAACTAAGACATCAAACGAGAGCTCACCATTCACTCATATATATATTTCTTGTTTTTCTAAGTTATTAACTCGCCGTCAGATTCTCGGAGTTCGCTCTGGGTAGTTTAGTAGCTAGCTAACGCAGGCTCCCCATTATTAAGCGGCTTGGTCTCTGAAGCCCGTGTCTTTTGAGTGGCGTTTCAGTAACTTCAATAAAGAATTAAAGTCGAGTCATTTTTATTTGCAATCCTGTTGGTCACACGTCGGTCACTTGATTCTTGCATCGTTGGGTAATTCTAGCAGCTAACTAACGCAGGCTCCCTAATTAAGCGATCAGGTTTTGGGTGCCGATTTGTACTCTGATAAAAAGGGCCATGAAACTAATTAGTATAGAGTCAAACAAGGAGTAACTGTTCTACGTCCAGTACAAAATTTAGAGTTGTTGTAAATAACCAAATATTGTTCTGTCAGTTTTGTTAGGATCTAGATCCATTATTCAGTTGCGTTATTTTCTTGCGTTGCGTATATCACTATAAAACCGCGTAATTGAAGTAGTTAGCTACCATTCTGCGATTTTCGACAACAACAAGTCTAGTATACTCCATCTTGCTTACAAAATTCAGTCGTACATATATTTTCATATTTGCTAAAGAAATTTTTAATTATAACTCTTTTTCATCGTTACTTGAATAAACCTAATTAATGAAAGGTATTAACCTATATATTTCACTCTTTAACCATACGCCACCACGATCCCACATTCTTTTAAAATTAGTTATAGTAAAAACGAGTCGCTTAAGGGGTAACGCCACTCTAGAATTTTGAAAAAGTCGAAAAATTTTTTTTTTGCTTAAATGATGTTTTATTATGTATAGAATATGAGAAAAAAGTTTTAGGTGAGGGGCAGGTCGGAAACGAATTTTTTTACAATTTTTGCCTACAAACCGACGCCCGATGCGTAGAGTTTTCAGAACAATCTTTGAATGAAGCTTCAAAAATGTCGAGATTGAATCTTAGATTCAATAAGAAGGAAGAGGACATGGAGGATGTTAATATAGAAGGCCAAATGTATGGTGCAGGCATCGCTGATTAAAGTTATATAACAAATTTCTTATGCTGAATGGCAATCAAAACTTTAAACGCGTTTTTCTCGAAATCACTTTATTTGAACTGGCCGGACAAATAACTCGAAAAGTTTTTAACTAATCGACTTGAAATTTCGTGGAGAGGTGTAAAATAGTATAATGCAGTGAACATCGTACGGATTTTTTGATTAATTAACTACTTAACTTTTTGTTAACAATTTAATGCCTAATTTTCTGCCGTTTTTCGAAACTTTTTGTTCATATCTACACTAAATTAACAATTATTAATATTTTTTAATTTCCGTACGATGTTCCATAGATTTTGGTATATAATATGAGAAATTTTTGGATTTTTTGATTTAGGACCATGCGTTAATGAAAAAACAGTCCGGCCATAAAGCCCTTTCAAAAAATGGTGTTGTTACTTGCCAGCACCTGCAGCCGCCATTTTTAATCCAAATTGTTTCTAAAAATTTACAAACCATCTTCAAAACATATATAATAAGGCCTTTTTTATTCTGACCTTATAACTTGTACGATTATTACTTTATAAATTCCCGAAAATCACCTTTTTTTCTGACTTCTAGAGTGGCGTTACCCCTTAATAGGCAAAAGCCGCTCTTTGCTTCATAAGCGCTGTAAATACCTGAGTCTAGTACCAGGGACGTTACACCTCGCCGCTAAAGACGAAAGGGGTAGAGCATTTTCCAGCGCCGAGAAATAGGAAGCAGGTACAAAGTTTTTTAAATTTGACGGGATATTTTAGAAAATTTATTCGTGATTATGCTAAGCTGGCCCGTCCGCTGTCGGAACTGTTAAAGAATGATGCGAAATTTCGATTTGGAGCGGCTCAACAAAGATCATTCGATGCGTTAAAGAATGCGTTATCGAGCGGACCGATGTTACGAATCTACAGTCCGATGACGGAAACCGAACTACACACGGATGCGAGCAAAGAAGGATATGGCGCGGTATTGTTGCAGAAGAATGTAGGAGAAAAAATGTTGCTTTCGTACATTTTATGAATAAAAAAACGTCTGACCCCGAAAGAAATTATCATTCTTATGAATTAGAATTGTTAGCGGTCATAAGAGCGGTGCAAAAATTTAGATTATATCTTTTAGGAGTTAAATTTAAGTTAGTTACGGATTGCGAAGCGCTGAAAAAAACGTTATATAAACAAGACATAGCACCTAAGGTCGCGAGATGGGCGTTGACGTTGGAGGAGTTCGAGTACGAGGTCGAACATCGGTCGGGATCACAATTACGTCGATGCGTTAAGTCGGTATCCCGTTCGCGTAATCGAGGATAGGTTAAGTAGTATGTTGCGTGTGAGACAGGAAAAAGACGACCGAATTCGAGCAATAAAGCAGGTGTTAAGGAGCGAACCCTACGAAGATTACGAGTTGTGGTCCTGCCGACTTCAATGTGCAATGATGTGATCCGGGGAGAGCACGAGAATGGGCACTTTGGAGTAAAAGAGATGGCTGAAAAGATTGCCGAAGAGTTTTATATACCAAATTTGACGGGGAAGCTGGAAAGGTATGTAAAATGTTGCATACCCTGCATACTAGCCGAAAAAAAAGAAGGGGAAAGTAGAAGGAGAACTCCAACCGATACCCAAAGGGGACGTACCATTGGCGACATACCACATAGATCATCTGGGCCCAATGACAACTACAGGTAAAGCATACAAATAACTTTTCATAGTTGTAGATGGATTCTCCAAGTTTGTATGGATATATCCCACTAAGACCGTCAAAACAGCAGAAGTGTTGGACAGATTGAAGCTACAGCAGAAGACGTTCGGAAACCCGACGCGGATAATTTCGGACAGAGGGACTGCATTCACGTCGAGCGAATTTCGTGAGTATTGCACCGGAGAAAATATAGAGCACATACTCATCACCGCAGGAGTGCCACGGGGCAACGGCCAGGTCGAAAGAATAAACTGAATAATAATACCGGTATTGGCTAAGTTGTCGTTAGATAATCCGGACAGGTGGTATCGGTATGTAGACAAGGTGCAGCGCAGCATCAACAGCACCTACCAACGTAGTGTAGGGATGTCTCCGTTCGAGGTTATGTTTGGGATGAGAATGAAACAGCGGGAAGACTGTAAAATTCTGGATCTCATTCAGCAGGAACCGACGGAGCTATTTAATGAGGTACGGGACAGGTTACAGGAGATGGCAAAGGAAAATATAATCAAAATACAGGATGGAAACCGCCAAAATTACAATAAGCACAGCAAGGCGGCGACGACGTACTGAGAGGGCGATTGGGTGGGCATTAAAAAAACTCAGTTTGGGCCCGGTCTCAAAATAAAGGCGAAGTTTCTGGGGCCCTACAAGGTAACCAAAATAAAACGAAATAACAAGTACGAAGTTGTTCGTATAGAAGATAGAGAAGGTCCGCGGCTCACGTCAACGTCAGCTGACTTCATGAAACGATACGGGAGTATCTCTTCGGGGGACGAAGAGGATGGAGCAGGAATGGCTGAATGAGGGATCGGTTTGTTCGAGGGTCATCGGGTACGATCGGGCGCGATCGGGCGAGCGGGCGACTCGGACAGTTGGCGCCAAGATAATTCGGCGTTATTACGTGTTGGCGCGAAAATTAGCGAGGGAACAAAGAATCGAATAGCAATTGTTTCATTTTACGCGGGAATCGGTAGAAAGCGAGGAAACCGGCGTGGCGTCGCGGAACAGTCTTGTCGTAACCATTGAAATAGTAAGTTATCCGGAAAAGTCGTTGTATAATTGTCTGTAGTTGATTTTGTATTCTTGTTAAGTTATTAAAACTATTTTGTTATTGTTATTCCCAAAAAACAGTAATCCGTGGTCCTCGATAATTTCGATCCTACATATATATAAAAAATTATATTTTCATTATAAAATATTCACTGATACTTTTAAAATAAAAGGCCCATATTTGACGATAACCTGAAATCGTGCAAATTTCAAAACTTCAACTTGATTACGGCACGGGTTCCTGTTATCCAATCATGCTGAAACCTTGACATTATCATTTTTTCATCAAGTGTCAAAAGTTTAGGGGATGAGACCAAAAAAAAATCGGAAGTCGAAAAATAAGGGCCACCCTAATGGACATATTCAAAAACATAATGTTGCCTTTTGCACGCAACGATATCAGGGATGATATAATTTTTCAAAATGACAATGATCCGAAGCATACAATTCAGGTTGTGAAACAGTTTTTTCAAGAAGAAAATATTACCGTGCTGCCGTTGCCGTCGTAATCACCAGACATTAATCTAATCGAAAACTTATGGAGCATCATAAAAAAAGACAGTGCAAGGCTATAAATCGAAAAATTTAAATGAACTTTACTCTGCAATTGAAACAGCTTGGAGTGATATTACGGTAGATCAATGTAAAAAATTAATAGATTCTATGCCAAGAAGATGTACTGAAGTAATAAGAAATAACAACCATTGGACAAAATATTGAGTTTAAACAAAAATTGTGGATATTTTTTTACCAAAAATCAATATTTTTTGTGTAGTCTTAAACTTTTGACCGACGAAATATTATGCAAACGAGGCGCGGTCGTGAGGAGGCCGAACCCCAGTCTCTATTCCGAAGTACAACAGCAAAGGAAACCTCCAACATTTCTCAATCAAATGTGAAGAAATAGATAGGGATATTATTTTAGAAGAAATGGTAAGCGGACAAAGCAATAGAAAGATTATACAGCGGTTGAAAAAGTTACAAATGAAAAGGACAGAAAAATAGACAAGGATTATAATACAAATGTTAGTAGAGATAAAAATCATTCAATGTAAAACAAAATTGCTATACAGAAGAGTGATAATCTGAATGACTGAATGAATGCAAAGGATGAATGCATAATTCATTTAATTGTGAATTAATTGTAATTAGGTTACTGTAAACCAAATCCAATTCTTGACTGTCAAGCTGCACAAACACTTATTATTATCACTATAATTAATAGAATATAAATAAAATTATCAAAACAGTTTATAAATAGCATTTGTCTCATATCTTAGCTAATAATTAATTCTTGTAATTGAGTATTATAACTGAAAATAATAAGAAAGAAAAAAGCAAGTAAAATCGGTCATAGTGAATTTGCCTCCTTTTATCAAATTTTGCATAGTTTTGCATAAAGAACATAAGTAGCGTCATAGATTACCTTTCATCTTGGTTCACGTATGACCTAAAATACGTTAAAAAATGCCCACTGTGTATACTATATCTCCGATCAGATGTTGCAATCTATATCAAATGTTGTGATGCAACACCTGCCCATCAAAGACAAAATATTTTAAATAAATAAAGTAAATGCCAGCTTTCCAACAAGCAGATAAAACATCGTTCTGTGTGTTATTTTGGTGTAAAAACAATATGCACTACGTAAATGAAATTTTATCATCTAAAGAATACATATATGTTCTTAAAATGACGTGTAGGTATTACTATTGTAAACAGTAAAGTCGCGTTAACCGATCATCATTTGAATCTAAATACGATTGATTATTGTGAAAGCTGATTGGTTTCAAGGAACGAACATGTCAACAAGAACAAAGAAACATTGTACAGTGTTTGTAATGGATATAATCGCAGCTCAAGACTGCGTATTTGCATGCTGCGTTCTGTTACTAAAAACATAGTACGTACAATTCTAATCTACGGTTATGTTCATTGGGACTGCTACACGATGTTTCATGATGACCACGATACCTCATAATCATGATGTAGTGAAATTAGTGAAATGATCTAGTATTAACGAGTAGTTAATGTGACTTTACTGTATTCAACCAGTTATAAAATTATAAAAAATGTGCTTATAAAATTAATTGTGTACAATTTAAATGTATAAAAAATTTTATTTAAATGATTATATTTGGAAACTACTCTAAAATATACGTTTTGAAAGTTTCATTTTTAAATTAATTAAAATAAATCCCAAATTTAATTTATTTTTTTGCTTATTAATGTATACGAAATAAAAATATATAAAGCATTTCTATGATATTTGAATTTTCATCAATAATTCATATAATTGTCAAAATTTTATTTTTTAACTACTTGAATAACATCTTCATCGTGCATAACATGCTGCAGTCCTACCCGCTGAGGTGAATACTTGGTACTTGTACCCTGAAAAAGAAAATTCTAGATATTATTCAACATATCTACAATTATCTTCGAAAACTATAAAAAATAAATAAACTTAATTTTTCTATCATATTAGACAAATATAATTGAAGTTCCTTCATTAAATATTTTTGCATTGAATTTAAATGAAAATAGCATATCATCTAGTATATTGATTTAACTCTGCGAAGAACGTAATTCACTTTACAGAAGAAAGCATCTTTAATAAGTTGTATAAAACCAGTAGTAAGGAATTTCTTTTGTATTATGATATGATAATATTCATAAACGTAACATAATTAGACTTACAAGATCTGCAGTAGATTAATGCATACAGATTAAATTATAATTCTATTTTTAAAAAATACTTGTAAAATGACGCTGATTGTAAAACATATACGTAATCGTTAGCATTAACGGACATAATAATTATATGCAATGATATTACTATAACATGATATGACGTTTCAAATGTTTAATAGTCAAACTAAACAATAAATTTTTTATTGTAATTTCTTTTTATCTTGAAGATGCAAAAATGAATGACAGTCATTTAAAAGTATTTTAAATTTATCTTGAAATTATAAAAAAAAAAATATGGAAAGAATATGTTCAGTGAGGCGCGAACTTGCGTTCAAAAATACAGACAGCGATTCGACGACTCTTAATAATTCCGCCAATGATGGTCTTTACTGCTTATATTGCGCAGTATAGGTACCCACTGCTAATTCTGATTCAGCCATAATTTGATTGACTGATACTTCGTGATTTGATTTACTCGTCCGTGTTATTAATACTCGTGTTGTAAGTTCATACTTTACGGATTCACGATTTAAAATGTTGTTCGCTTGTTTGAGTTTTAAACGTTTGTTACAGTTATTCGGACTTTAAATGTTTCTTACTGGTTCGCGTTTTTAAAATGTTTCTCGGTTCGTGATAGAAAACAGTGCTCGGAAATCCTTGCACATTTCGGGCCGATTCGTGAGGAAACCACCTTCTGAACCCCCTCTACCGCTTTAGACTCGACGGCCGAGCCACCGATCGCGCGAGTGCCGTAGTGTCTCAGGAGCGTCCAACGATCCATAGAAACACTTTTTAACCGACTTCGAAAAAGGAGGAGGTTACTCAATTCGATCAGTATATTTTTTTTTTATTATTATTATTATTATTTTCTATGTGTGCCCGCCGATTACGCCTAGCTGGATGCACTGATCGGAACGAAATCTTTTGCATCTGGTAGGTTCTGACTCCCCATTGGTACCATTATCAAAAAACTTTTCATTTTTTAATTGCAAAGTGTTGTTATTGCAAAAAAACCGGCAACTTTTGAAATAAACTTTTCTCGATTTTAGTGCGCTTTTAATATCTTATCACGGACATGATTCTGAACAATTTTGTTCATATACAAATTTCGCGGAAAGCTTTAGTTTTCGAGATATTAGCGAAAAATTGTTGAAAAGTTTTGAAATCAACTTTGGACGATTTTAATGTCCTTTTAATATGTTATCAGGGGCACGATTCTGAACAACATTTTCCTTATCCGCAATTAAGGGGAAGCTTTAGTTTTCGAGTTATTAGCGAAAAACTATTGTTACTAATATATGTATGTATTGAATTCTACGTATGCTTCCGTGTCTCTGATGGTGTATGAGTCAACATGCAGTCGCCGATTTTCTACTGTTTCTACAAACGTCTTGTCGGTCGAAAAACAGGATACATGTATAATAACTATTGTTATTGCAAAATCCTATTCTTTGGTATTGTTATGTAAGAAATGTCTCACAGTATCCTATACAATTCTCCCCATTCCACTAAAAAGCGTGAAATAAAATTATTTTAAGAAAAAAAATACACCGTCTTCGAAATGCACTAAAAAGTATAAAATAATTTCTATTTCCTAATGAAGTAATTTCTGTTTCATACAATCATACAATTACGTCACAGATATGAATGAAACCTATTTACTCGTTAGGTAGTGTATTAAATACATTTCAACCTTTTCGGACGCGGCGCAAAATTAAAAGATTTTCTTGAACATGTCAACCTTTGGACAGCCGAACATAGGCAAAGCTTGAATAGCTATTTTTTTTTCTATACATATAACTCGACAGCACGCCGCGAAGTAGGTGTTAGTGCGTATAGAATGTAACTATGGTCTATCTAGATTCATAGAGTATGCGACGGAAAGACTCGATCGCCGCATATACTATAAAGATAGAGCCCATCTGCCGCAAATTTGGTAATTCCCGCGTCGTGGGCTCCGTTTATAGGTTCTTAGATCCATGGCTTCCACATGCGAACGGAGTCGATTCAATTTCATTTATATCAGAAACTTAATCGTATTCTTTCGTATTCTTTCTCAGGATTTATTAATTTACAATACGCCATACCACAATCAGCTGGTTATTGGCAGCAACGTTTACTGAGGTATTTTTAATTATGCGCCGCCTCCGAAAAGGTTGAAATGTATTTAATATACTATCTAACGAGTAAATAGGTTTCATTCATATCTGTGACGTAATTGTATGATTGTATGAAATAGAAATTACTTCATTAGGAAATAGAAATTATTTTATACTTTTTAGTGCATTTCGAAGTCGGCGTATTTTTTTTCTTAAAATAATTTTATTTCACGCATTTTAGTGGAATGGGGAGAATTGTATAGGATACTGTGAAACATTTCTTACATAACAATACCAAAAAATAGGATTTTGCAATAACAATAGTTACTAGACTACTGTTGATAACAGTGAAGTCTGAGCGCGCGTATATAGATTGATTGTGCTACACCAATAAAAATCAATCGTTCATTCTATGATTTGAAAAGATATAAATAGCATTAGCCTCGAGCTTTTTTCTTCATTTTATGCTGTTAAAAACTTCTATAACTTTGATAATATTTAGTTTGTTTATTTTATCGATTATGCTTCATGTAAATTATGTCAATTGTATTAAGTTTTATAATTTTTTTATTCTTGTGGATGAAATTTGTGATATGTGAAAATTATGGAATCAATTCAAGCAATTTATGCGGAAAACAATATGAAAAGATAATTTACAACTTATATTCAAAGTAGTATGTATTTAAAAACTACAAATCTCTTGATGCCATAAATCTTCTCCTTTCAACAACGGATGGTTTCCTTTGAATATTGTCAAGTCGCTCTCGTGTAAATGGTTTCAAGATTGCAAGGTAAAAAAGTGGATTACAGTGGGCCAATCTCAACCAAATTTTCATCTGCAATGCCCCATGCCATGAGGATGCTAAGTTCAAAATTTGGTTGAGATTGGTCCAGTAGTTTTGGCCCTAGCGTGGGTAATTTCCCTACATTTTTCATCTTATAGTCTTCGCTAACGCTCAGACAACTAACGCTCAGACAATTATACATGTATACTGATTTTCGGCCGACAAGACATGTTTGTAGAAACAGTAGAAAATCGGCGACGCATGTTGACTCATACACCACCAGAGACACGAAGCCATACGCGGAATTCAATACATACATATATTAGTAACAATAGTTTTTCGCTAATAACTCGAAAACTAAAGCTTCCCCTTAATTGCGGATAAGGAAAATGTTGTTCAGAATCGTGCCCCTGATAACATATTAAAAGGACATTAAAATCGTCCAAAGTTGATTTCAAAACTTTTTAACAATTTTTCGCTAATATCTCGAAAACTAAAGCTTTCCGCGAAATTTGTATATGAACAAAATTGTTCAGAATCATGTCCGTGACATGATAAGATATTAAAAGCGCACTAAAATCGAGAAAAGTTTATTTCAAAAGTTGCCGGTTTTTTTGCAATAACAATACTTTGCAATTAAAAAATGAAAAATTTGTTTATAACGGTACCAATGGGGAGTCAACCTACCAGATGCAAAAGGTTTCGTTCCGATCGGTGCATCCAGCTAGGCGTAATCGGCGGACACACATAGAAAAAAAAAGATATACTGGTCGAATTGAGTAGCCTCCTCCTTCTTCGAAGTCGGTTAAAAATCGGCCTTATTGTTGTGGTAAGTGACGCATATTTAACTCTGCCTACCCAAACCGATAGCCGGTGTCTACGGTCGGAACGGCAGGTCCGAAGAGTAAGAAACGAAAAAAATATTGTCCACTACAGTCTATGTTTTCCATATCGAAGATGACATTAATAATTTGGAATGTTGGAACATTTATTTAAATGTTTCAGTAGAAGGTAGGTATAAAAACAGTTTGACGTTAATTTTTAAAAATATTTTATGCAAAAAATTTACTCCACATGCCTTCCGCTGTTTAAAATACGGGTTTCTATTCGCTTTACAAATTCGTTTTCGACATTTATTATTTTATATTCGTTTTATAACTTGTACTGTAGAATTCAAAATTTTTAAAAAAGAAAAGATATTTACCTCTACCTAATGATGGCCCTTACGAGGTGACTAATTGTGAGGAACAATACACGAAATCCGTGTAGCTGGTCACCGGATTGCAAACGATAAACTCGTAAAATTCTGCTTCTTAAGGCACATCTCTGAATCATTGAAAAATTTTGCTACACACAAATAATGCATTTATTATAATAACTAACTAAGCTTCTAGTAAAAATTCCAACTTTCCCGGGAATATCTAATTAGACTTGCTGGTGTTTTATGAGATTATTGTGTACCGAAATACAGTTTTCAATACGTTTTATGAATCCTTCTGTTATTAACAAATTTTACATTCTTTATCCTTGTAAGGCTTTCATTCCCTTCGGTTTACTATTTGTTTAGACCTTTTCAACCAATAGAAGAATATATCTTCTAACAGATTCCTTCAAGAAGTACAAAACAGTATTTAAAGCAGAATTCTTCAGATCTTGACACATTAGTGTTTGATTAATATAAGAACACGTATCGAAAATGTCTTGTTTTATCGTAGAAGAAAAAATAGAATTTGTGCAGTTGTGAGGTGTTACTCCTGTTTTGTCAAATCGGGATAGGCCAAATTTTTTCTTAGCGACATCCAAATCGACCAAAACCACATCCTATGATGGTAAGTGAAGTTTCCTTTTTCATTTATCAAAACACTAATACAGTATTCTCTCCGTAAATGTTAAAAAGATCTCTACCGTAAATGTTAAAATTGTATCCCCACTACTGGGGGGATCCCCCTCGAAATCAGTCAAGAATGAAACACGATCGGTCGCCGAAACGACGAGGATCAAATATTGGTGAGACACATACTAATGCAAGCAAAGGAAAAGATTGTAACTTTCTTATTTCTTACTATTTTTTCATGAAACTTTTACTGTTGTATTTGGCTAGATTTCCTGATTAAAATGACACCAAATATGATATAATTACGTTAACAATTGTGTGTGTAACGAGTGATTAAAGTTTTTAACATAAAAGAGGACGGCGAATAGACGAAGTCGGTTAAAAAGAAAGAGAAGCAGAAGGTTGACGCGTTCGGCAAACATGAAACACTCGTGCGTCTTCTGTCTTTTAAATTCAAAAATCAAAATTCTTTATTTTTAGGGTTTCATCAATGAAGCTTCGATTATCGTATTCATCTCGTTTTTCTGATTAAAATGGTACCAAACACGGTATAATTAAAATCATAATTACTTGTATAGCAAGCCTTTAGTAGGAATTCGCACCTCTACCGTAAATGTTACATCCCAAACTTTTATGACTTGTTACATAAGTAATTACGATCGTAATCATATCGTATTTGGTGTCATTTTAATCAGAAAAATGAGACAAATACGATGGTAAAAGTTCCATTGACGAAAAACCAAAAATAAAGAATTTTAATTTTTAAATTTAAAAGACAGAACACGCACAAGCCTTTCATGTTTGCCGAACGCTCGAAACTCTATCCCTCTTTGTCTTTTGTATCGCTGTCTCTTTCTACGTTCGGCACACTACAAAGAATGTAGGACCTCTACCGTAAATGTTACAATCGAGACCGGCAAAAGTAACATTTACGGAGAGAATACTGTAGGTATTGATATTGTTTTCTCTTAAGTTTTTTTTCTGTACTCGTGTTTATATAAAGTCGCTATATTTTGCAGATTAAACGAATTTGTGATCGTTTTCAAGTAACAGGATCACTAATTGTAAGTCAAGGAAGAATAGTTAGAGATGTTACCCCATCCACAGCAAAGTTGGACATGAATGGATGAAATCTATGTCCTGGCAGCGGTGAATGAAAAACCAACAACTTGTGTACGAAAATTAGCGGAGAGCTGTGGAATATCAAATTCCACTATTCACAACATTTTAAAAAAGCACAATATGATGCCATATAAGCCAATCAAAGTTCAAAAATTGTTTGATAAAGACTTTGAAGTTCGTTTGCAATTTGCAATATGGTTTGCAGATAAATTGGCGGAGGACCGAACTTTTTTCCGGAATATATTTTTTACGAATGAATGTGTATTTTCGACGAACGGACAAATATGTCATCAAAATGCGCGAATGGGGTCGTTAGAAAATCCACACTGGAAGAGACCAGTTAATCACCAATCCAGAACAAACATTTTGGTTTGGTGCAGAATTTTTAATAGATAAATTTATGGACCGTATTATTTTGGAAGCTCTATCACGGCGCATTCATACCTTACATTTTTAAACAATTTTTTATTTAATATTTTGGAGGACATAAATCTTGTCGATAGGAAAAATATGTGGTACCAACATGATGGAGCTCCGCCACATTACGCAAAAGAGACTAGGAACTGGCTAAACAAAATATTCAGACAAAAATGGATAGGCCATGGTGGATCAATTTCTTGGCCACCACGGTCACCCGATTTAACATCATGCAACTTTTTCTTATCGGGATATATAAAACAACAAATTTACAAAACACCAGTACACAATATAATAGACTTAAAAAATAGAATCCAAACTGCGTGCGTGAATGTTCCATCCGAAATCATAGCAAATGTCGAAAACGAATTTATAAAGCGAATAGAAACCCGTATTTTAAACAGCGGAAGGCATGTGGAATAAATTTTTTGCATAAAATATTTTTAAAAATTAACATCAAATTGTTTTTATACCTACCTTCTACTAAAACATTTAAATAGATGTTCCAACATTCCAAATTATTAATATCATCTTCGATACGGAAAACATAGACTGTAATGGACAATATTTTTCTCGTTTCTTACTCTTCGGACCTGCCGTTCCGACCGTAAACACCGGCTATCGGTTTCGGTAGGCAGAGTCAAACATGCGTCACTTACCGCAACAATAAGACCGATTTTATGACTTACTACTCAAACCGAGACGTCAATGCTGAAAATCACTAAATATCTAAGCGTTATATCTCGAAAACTAATAAAAATCGGGTAAATACATTAAACCTTAATGAATTCGTCTTGAAAAGCACTATCGCGTGATCGAAAAAAATATAGTTCCATTTAAAAAACAAAACTTCACCATCATATCTTTTATATTAATAAAAATAAAAAAATTTTGTTTACGCCAAAATATAGAACCCCTTTTACCCTGCAATTTCTATATAAACACTTTTTCTTGTCATCAATAGTTCATGAAATATCGCGCTGTCACGCTTAGCCGTGGATACTCTGTATAAGGTAAGAGCACCAGTGGTTGACACTGTACCAATACTTGATACTTTTTCAAAAAAAGTAAATAAATAAGGAAACCACAAGTTGGAATACATCAAACCTTATTAATCTGTATACTGTCACGCTTCAGTGGCTTAATTGCGAACTATTATACATATCCACCATTCAAAAATGTCATAGCAACTGATTAATCAAACTTGCGCACGGCTTTTACGATTTTTCAGTGTTTTCTTGTATAAATCGCTAAGGACTTGGTTAAAATGTAAGTACTGTAAGTTTGTATTATTTAATCATTGTGAGTAAAAAAGGCATTCGTTTATGTTGTTTGAAACTTAAAAAGAGGTTTATTTATTAAAATTGGCAACAAACAATGCTAAATTGTCTAAATACACTCCGTGTCAACTACTGAAACTTGTAATGGTCTATTATTCAGTAGTTGACATGGGGTGTGAACTATTAAATTACTACGTGTCACCTACTGACTTTATTTCTCTGTTAATTTTGAGATGCCTCCTATGAAGGGTAACTTCAGAAACTATGCAGAAGAGACTATGCAAGCAGCTGTGGAAGATGTTCGGCTCCATAACACTCCGTATAAAACAGCAGCTAGGAAGTTTTTCGAGGATAACTTTAAAATACAAGATTAAAGACAAATATCCAATTAAAAGAAAAATGGACCCAATCAAACCCATTTTTCTGGGTCCAGAAAAATGGACCCATTGTTTGTCTTTGCAAACAATGCAAAGTTTGCAGTTCTTTTCATGCAAAAGAAAATGCAATAAAAAGTTGGATTTTCGAAATGGCTCGAGTAAGTTTTTCTGTGAGTAACGAACATGTTACCCACAGCGTACAGCGTATTATAAAAGACTTGAACCGGTCCAACCCTTTTAAAGATGATCATCCGGAAAGATCGTGGGTCAAAGGATTTATGAAAAATCATCCTGAGACTTCTGTTAGGACGTCTCAAAACCTGACAAAAACAAGGGCTGCTATTTGCAAGGAAAATCTCTTAAATTGATTTAATGAAGTCAGGACGTGCATTACTGAAAGTGGAAACGGGGATATTTTAGAGGATTCCAGCAGAATTTTCAATACTGGCGAAACAGCTTTTTTTTTTGAATCCTCAGGGTGGTAAGGTTTTGACAAAAAGGGGGGACAGAACAAAATATCAGCAAGTTAATACTGATGAAAAGGAATGCCTGACCATTCTAGTCACGGGCAGTGCCGCAGGTGCTGTACAACAGTTTTGTTTAAATATAAAAGAATTGCGCAGGAAATTGCCGAAAACTTCCCATCATGAGGGTGGATGACCTGCAAGGCTTTTTTCGAGTTAGTGGCAAATATTTTCCACCCTTGGTTAAAGAAAGAAAATGTTCGTTTGCCTGTTATACTTTTTGTTGATGGACACGCGTCTCATTTATGCTTACAAGTAAGCCAGTTCTGTGAACAAAATGGAATAATCCTCGGTGCCCTTTACCCTGATGCTACCCATCTGCTTCAAGCGATGGATGTTGTGATTTTTAGACCTCTAAAAGTGCTATGGAAGAAGAAGGTTCATACTTGGAAGTTGTCAAATTTGGATAACCCGATAGTAAAAAAAAATATTTCCCAAAACTTTTGTCAGGAGCGAGAATAAAACACACACGGTTTTGATGAAAGTAAAGAATAAATGTATTTACTAGACTACTGTTGATAACAGTGAAGTCTGAGCGTGCGTATATAGATTGATTGTGCTACACCAATAAAAATCAATCGTTCATTCTATGATTTGAAAAGATATAAATAGCATTAGCCTCGAGCTTTTTTTTTCATTTTATGCTGTTAAAAACTTCTATAACTTTGATAATATTTAGTTTGTTTATTTTATCGATTATGCTTCATGTAAATTATGTCAATTGTATTAAGTTTTAAAATTTTTTTATTTTTGTGGATGAAATTTGTGATATGTGAAAATTATGGAATCAATTCAAGCAATTTATGCGGAAAACAACATGAAAAGATAATTTACAACTTATATTCAAAGTAGGATGTATTTAAAAACTACAAATCTCTTGATGCCATAAATCTTCTTCTTTCAACAACGGATGGTTTCCTTTGAATATTGTCAAGTCGCTCTCGTGTAAATGGTTTCAAGATTGCAAGGTAAAAAAATGGATTAAAGTGGGCCAATCTCAACCAAATTTTCATCTGCAATGCCCCATGCCATGAGAATGCTAAGTTCAAAATTTGGTTAAGATTGGTCCAGTAGTTTTGGCCCTAGCGTGGGTAATTTCCCTACATTTTTCATCTTATAGTCTTCGCTAACGCTCAGACAAATATAAAGTATTTACAACGTGACGCGCACTCGAGACTGTATTTCAAAGGACTAACGACCAACGTTCCGTGCCAAGCCATTTTT
Organism: Megachile rotundata; assembly: GCF_050947335.1. Taxonomy (NCBI): domain Eukaryota; kingdom Metazoa; phylum Arthropoda; class Insecta; order Hymenoptera; family Megachilidae; genus Megachile; species Megachile rotundata. The sequence continues at coordinate 3,058,061 of NC_134984.1, forward strand.
GCCTGACTTGTCGTTCAGGCCATTTGATATTTTAACTAAAGATCGATATATTATTACACAATATTTCATTATATCATCAATACATAATTAGTTCTCTTGTTTAGAGCAGTTATCACATCGTGTACCACCGGTGGTACACGTGGCGCTGCGATCAGTTCGAGTGCAAAAGTCAGTCAGTTCGAAACTTTTCGGTTAGTAAAAAAACCTGCTGCACTCGAATTTGTTGAATAAAAAACGAGAGAAATAAAATAAATTATTTAACAAAAGAAGGAGTAGGTAAATATACGGAGATAACATTTTTTGTTTTTCATTTGTTTCTGTTGGAAAACAAGTTTCTATTATTTACTTCATTATTATTATTATTTTTCTTTCATTATTTTATTTTCATTTCTTGCTATAAAAAAAATGTAAAAAAATTCGGAACTGAAGTAGCAAGACAAAAAACTATAAGAGTAATAACGTTTTGCAGCGATTGCCCGAAAAAGCCGTCTTTATGCCTCCCTTGCTTCAACGAAATGCACCATTAAATGTAATTATTAATTATTGTATATATAACAATTAAATAAACTTATGTATTTTGTTCTATACTGTATCTTGTATAATGCTTTTTTTTATGTATTGTAGAAATATAGTTTACAGAATTATATTTGTAATAAAATATATGTTTTCAGCGCATTGAATAAATATGACTGCGTGTACCACCGGTGGTACACGTGACCTGACGATCAAGTTTACCGTGTACCACCGGTGGTACACGTGGCACGGAACGTGTTAATAAAATGATTGACGGGGCGGAACTTAATATATTTAAAAAGGGAAATCCAAATAATGAGTTAAAAGAAAGGGATATGTCGCTATTTCAACTGTGACAAAACACGAAACAACAACTTGACAGTATATCTTTTTTCCCTAATCCACCTATCAATCAGAATTTTTAGGATAATATAGATAATATGCAAACTGAAACATCCACATCTGTTGCAAACGAAGAGTCAGCTCCTAATTCTTGTAAAGCTAAGTCTTCTTCGGCCTCTGCAGAAATTCCCAGCCCGTTTAAGAAGCACTTATTCTATGAGAAACAGCGAGGAGTCAAAAAGAAAACGAAGCTCAAAAGAAAAAATGCCCACCATTGTCTCAGGACGTCTATGCCAAGAGTATTTTAAAAGAAGGTAGTCAAAAAAGAAGAATTTGAAAGAAGGAAATTGGAGCATGTTGCCGAAAGAAGTCGGACAAGAGACGAAAAAGAAAAAAATAAACAAGAAAAATCTCAGAAACATAGAACAAAGAAAGTGAATTGAGTGCTCCGATACGAGGAGAGTTCGAACTCTTTATATTAAATATTTATTATTAACTCTTCATATTAACTCTTAATTTTTAAATATTTTTTTGTAAACTTACTCAATAATAATCTTTTTCAAATGTTCAATAAAATTCTGTATTCCCACATTGTCAAGACTAGTTCATTAATTGAATTTTCTCCCTATATCAACTACTAAAACAAAAAGATGTCAACTACTAAATTTTCTATTTTAGCTGAGTGTCGACTATTGAATCAAATTTTACATTTCGAAAAAGAAAGAAAAAAATTTACAACCGGCATCAGGAATGAATACTCGTTGTAATATAATAAAAGAATAGTTTGTGCAGCAACTGCTAATCATTTTTCCATTACTATCATTATTTTTGTGGGCATAATACACAAATGTTGTAATTATTTTCCTTATTCTTACATTATATTAAACCAATTGAATGAAAACATGCAGCTTTTTTTATATATAACTTGCTCTATGACATATAAGAAATTGGGCAATTCTAATTAATTACGTACTATATTACGTTTGGGCAAAAATTGATTGCCGGGAGTAGTATCAGTCAAATCTTCAGAATAATTTGTTGCAATGAATTTTGTAAATTTTTTTATACAGAAATATTCGCACGCTTGAATTTCTACTACTACGTATGTAATGTTTGAAATCCTTCAAGTTTCAACTTCTCTTTCCCCTGTAATGCTTAGCGTCTTACAAAAGGACATCAGGGTCGATGGGAAACGGATTTTCCTGAAACTTGCACTGTTTAAAGATCACATATCTAAACTTAATTAGGCAAAGCAGTAGCCCGCGTTTCTCAAGATTTTCCGAGATAATTGCATTAGCAAATTGTCTTATTCTCTTATAAGGAGTTCACGTTAACGATTGGTCAAGCAGCAGATGTTCAACATTTTCCCCAATGCCCACAAATAAAAAATATGCAAAAATAACTGTTCATTGGTGCAGATTTTATAAATGTTATGCTTAAAATTAAGGTAGGTATAAATTGAAAGAAAAAAAAATAATGTCCAAAACGAATTTCGACCCACCAATCTACTGTGTACCACTCTTTGACCTTACGTCCTTAGCCACTCTGCTGCCTGACTAGTCGTTAACACGAACACCTTATGACAGAATAAGACAATTTTCCAATGCAATTATCTCGGAAAATCTTGAGAAGCGCGGGCTACTGCTTTGCCCAATTATGCTTAGATATGTGATCTTTAAACAGTGCAAGTTTCAGGAAAATCCGTTTCTCGTCGACCCTGATGTCCCCTTGTTAGTCTGCTTTCGGCTTGACGGATTTCGCTCTGAACTATCTTTACTCACGTCTATAAGCATATATAATTTTTGTATATATAGAATACATCGGGAGTCAAGGCCACAATATTCAGGAGTAATATAGCTTGGTTTATAAATTGCCAGTAGTGATTTCCATGTTATTGCACACATAATTGCACTCTTCTTAACAAATTCCTACGAACATGTTCGTCAAACGCCATAATAACTTTTTATCATAATTGTTCAAGACTTATTAAGTCATCACTATACACAATAGACTTAACGTGAACCCACAAATAAAAATCCAGTGGTAAAAATTGGGGAATATTAACGACCGAGAAGTTCTGGTATCACAGCCGATCCAGCACCGATAATTTTCATTTAAAAACTACCTTATCTCGCGACTGTAGTGTGGTAATGCTTCGTCTTATTGAAAAATTTATACGAATATGAAGTGGAACATTGAGGAATCGTATCAGTATACTCTCAATTGCTATATGTTGTCATAAATTCGCGGAAATTAAACGTTCTGTTTGATAAGCATAAAAAAACTCGGAGAACGATACAGGAAACATCATGTTGTGACCTTGAATCACGATGTATTCCATGTATAAAAATATTGTATATGTTTATAGAAGATAAGAAAGTTAATTTATAGCGAAATCAGTCAAGTCGAATGTAGACAAAGTGCAAGCTCACTCGACAAGTTCTCAAACCTATTTTTCTCGAAAACAAAGCCTCAAGTGAAACAATTTTATTCAACATTTTCGACTTATGTTTTATGTGGAATCACCCCCTTTTCCTGCATATATTTGTTAATCAAACTTTGAACAATGTATCAATATGTTAATCTTTTAATAAAATAATTTAAAAAATCTGCTTTTGTTTTTTCAACATACTATAGTATAGTATACTTCACCTAAGAGTGGTACCATCGAATCACTGTTTTGAAAAGGCTTGAAGTTTTTTTCCAAAAAAGTTAAAAAAATATGGATTATATTATTGATGTCAACAATGAAAATCGGTATATTTTTTCATTCTGAGAAGAGGACAGTGAATAATTTTTTTTTAAGAGGATGGTAGGCCAAAAAAGATTAGGAACTGACAGTATAGAAAAAATGAAGGAAAATGGTCATCAAATTCCTACCAAAAATTACAGAAGAAAATAGTGAGCCAAATCTCAGTGACTAACTACATAGAGGAAAACAATGGAAAAATGGTTAACAAACTTATTGTCAGTTAAAAATTTGGAAAGAGTAATATTTACTAATTTTAAACTAGCTATTCTAGTTAAAAAGATTGTCAATTATTTTGGAAACCAAAACATGTATTAATGAACACTTATCATGGATCTCTATGTACCTCACTAGTGTCTAATGACTATAATTAGGAAATTACTATTCAAAATATCTTATTATAGTCCTTATTTCTGATTCAATTTGAACATTTTTTGTCTCCTAAATGATGAACATTGAATTCTTAAAAGACATAAGGTAACAGATTTTTTATTTCATGTTATACGTAATAATATATAAAGAAATAAGGTGTTAAAATTACTAATTTCTTCTTTAATACATGAGCAGTAATAATTATTTCTCATACGAAATAAAACGTCTATGAAACTATAATTCAGTACTTAATTATGGCAATATATTTAAAGATGGTTTACATCACATGAAATTAAAAATACACCTTACGTTCCTTATAAATTGAGTACTGATTGTTAAAAAAAAACCACATTGGTTTAGAAATATGAATTGTGTAATGTTTTAATTGCAATTTCTGTATTTTAACCATTATGTGCAGGCTTCCATAGCCTGGATTCTAAGGATTAAATGTAACAATGATAAGCTCAACTACATTCCTACATTGTAATTTATGATTGTATAAGTAAAATTACAGAATTTACTTTTTCATAATGGAATTCTATGCTTTCATATCTTAATGGGTACAATTAACTACTCATCACTGTTAACAGACACTTTTTATATTTAATAATTTAATCTACTGATTTAATCTAATACTTACCCATACAAGAGCATATTTAAACTGTTGAGCAAGTGTGCGGTGAATTGCATGACATACGTGTTCTACAGTAACACCTTTTCGTAATATTAAACCATCATCAAAGTCAGGTGGTTGGCCAGGTTTCTTTGTATAAACTCTTATTAATGATAAATATTCCCATAATGTCTCAAGTAAAAAATCCAAATTTAGTTTCATATTACAACTGTAAGAAAAATAATATGAAATGTTTTATAATAACCACTAAGTAATTTTTAATTTAAATGTATGGACACTTTATGTTACAAAATTTTGAGCAACTTTGTATCTATTTTTACCAATGAAAAATACACAAAAGAAGTTTACCTAACTACTACACTGTTAGGTTGCCTAGCAATTCTGTCCACTTCCTCTATCGATATTTGATCTATTTTATTGTGAACATAAAGACATGGTAAATATACTCTATTGGCATTAATTACATCAATCAATTCATCTGCACTACAATCTTCACGAAACAAAACCTCAGCATTAAAAATTTTGTATTCATGTAGGATCATTTGAACTAATTTTTCATCTACTTTTGTCAGAGGACATGTGGAATTGAAAGCCAATCCACCTCCTTTCTTAACTTTAAAATATATGTTTGGCTTCTTTTTATTAAGTCTTATACCAACTGATTCTAATTCTTTTTCTAAAAGTTGTCTTTGTACATCTTGTTTAGTTGCATCTAACATCATAAGAACTAAATCTGCTGTTCTTGCAACAGCTATAACTTGTCTTCCTCTTCCTTTACCCTGAAATATTTATGTGTAAAAATAAAAATTCAATACAATAATTATTGCAAACTTATATTTACCTGTGCAGCACCTTCAATTATACCAGGAAGATCAAGAAGTTGAATATTAGCTCCTTTATACTCAATAACACCAGGAATACAAGTTAGAGTAGTAAATTCATAAGATGCTGCTTCTGATTCTGTATGTGTTAATGTGCTTAACAATGTAGATTTTCCTACAGAAGGAAAACCTATTAATGCTACTCTTGCATCTCCTGACTTTAATACGTCAAAACCCTCTCCTTTTTCAGATTTTTTTGGAGGCCCTAACAGTTGTGACCTGTATTTTGCAAGTTTTGCTTTTAACAGTCCCAAATGATATTCAGTTGCTAAAAAAATAAATACAATAATTTAAATAATCACAGAATAATATGATCACAGACATCAATTAATAATTATAATTGTATATAAAACATAAAATTTTATTTAATACTAAATAATGTAAATTTTTATTTTAAATATAATAATAATATTATAATTCAATGTAATATTAACGAAGAAACATTTAATAAAGTAAATAAATACTTTTCAAAATTGTCATCATACTTATAACAAGTAACATTCATTCAATAAATTTATGAATAGCTATTTCTAATATTGTGTTTATTCATAATTTATCACTGATATCCATTTATTTATACATATTTTATAATCAAAAGAGCAATGTTTGAATTTTTGAAGTGTAAAAAATGGTGTATGTTATAAAAATATAAATGTGTGAAACTATTTGCAAATAGGGTTAATAAAAATTATGAATTTCAAATATGACAAACCTTTATTTTTTTGTGTCCGAGCAATTTCTTTCTCAATTTCAGATATTTTTTCTAATATACCCATTTTGCATTTAAGGCATGTGATATAAATTTACATTTATATACACGAACACAATTACGTGTTAATATATATATTTAATGATATTTCTCATGAACTATGAAATAAAGAGAAATACGTTTAAATTGCTTCTATTAGACGATACAAAATTGTGTCTACGATTTTGATTGGTTAAAGTCATAGTGATCTAAACCAAGAAAAAAACAGAAAAAGTTCATCTGTTTAGAAGAAGAAGGCATTAATTGTAGGAAAATCTAATTTAGATACGTATTTTAAATACTATGCACAAATTCGCTGGGTTATTTTAGATATATATACAGATAATGTATATGTGTAGTGTGTATACTATCTGAAGCATACCTACGCTATGACTCATAATACGTACCTATATAGATTAAGTTTCCATCGAGGGTTCAAATCGAGTTAGAGTCGGGTTGAGGTGAGCGCTTTTACGGTGGAAGCACCAAAGTTTTAGTTGAACTCTACCCTATAGGGTAGCGTTCAGTTGAGGTTCGGTGGAAACGACAAGAGTCGAGTTCGTGTTGCCAACATAACAAATCCAAATTGCATTGTGTATCACGTGTTGTATTAATCGGTGTAGAAGAGGTTATTATTACTTTTTGTCGGTGATCTTGTAATCTGAGAAATAATTTTTGTATGTTATTTTGATATTGCTCTCCTTTACATGTCAGAATATGGTAGTTGACTTTGTGCAGTTGGTAATGTTCAACCCTGCCGCAACTCCAACCCGCGACTCAAACCCGACTCTAACCCGACTCTGACCCGATTTGAACCCTCGATGGAAACGTAGTCATAGAGTCGTTTTGGCTCGCGTAATGCGTGTTTTTTCGTAACATCATATTTACCGTCCTTGTCTTTCCTAACCAAAAACACAGTAAATAGACAGAAAACATTCGACGAACTTCACACCGCTCGATCTAGTGAATTTCTGGACTCTTAAAATCCCTAAGTCTTCATTCCAACACCGCTCACATGCAACAGTGCCATGAAACTATTCTAAATTACAGTAAAATACAACCTAGAAGCAAATCTTGTTTTATGATTATTTTATGATTGTATGCAACACCATTTGCAGCTTTCTTGGTTAGATTTGTAGTTTACTGAAGATTTACCGAAGATATAGATTATATTGACTTTTTAAATAAATTCAATAAAATTAATTACCATGTATGATGATTATAATGAGGTAAGTGTTAAATAAAAAATAATATTTGAATACAGAAAATTATATAAAAATAACAATATGGAATTAATACTAGGTTAACATAAATTAATATTTATATAATTCTTTTAGTATGATGCATACGATGATTATGGACCACCAGATGTTCATAATGATCAATATGATAGATTAACTTATCGTCAAGTGCCAGAAGTTGTACGAAATTTTCTGGTATTTTTACGAAATTGTATAAATGAAGGAATGATTTTTGATATACAAAATTTATACGAAACCTCATTTCCAAAAATTTCGGAACAATTATTTGATAAGTCTTCCTGGCCAGATGCACAAGCAATTGCACACATAGTTGATAATGATCCAGTATTCCTCACATTATATAAAGAGCTATATTATCGTCACATTTATGCTCGAATGCAAGGACCAACATTAGAACAACGTATTGGTTCTTTTTATAATTACTGTGATCTGTTTAATTATATTTTACATCCAAATACACCTGTTCAACTAGAGTTACCTGATCAATGGTTGTGGGAACTTATTGATGAATTTGTTTATCAGTTTCAATCTTTTGCACAATATCGTGCTATCTTGTCAAATAAAACACCTGAAGAAATTGAAAATTTAAACACACATAATAAGATATGGGATGTACTATGTGTTTTAAACGTTTTACATTATTTAGTTGACAAATCAAAAATCAAGAGCCAATTAGAAGTATATGCAAGTGGTGGAGATCCAGATTCTGTAGCCGGTGTATTTGGAAGACATTCTTTGTATAAAATGCTTGGGTATTTTTCTCTCGTAGGATTGTTACGTTTACATTCCCTTTTGGGAGATTATTACCAAGCTATTAAAGTATTAGAAAATGTTGAACTTTATAAAAAAAGTGCATACTCTCATGTTCCTGGTTGTCAAATATCAACAGCGTATTATGTTGGTTTTGCTTATATGATGATGCGTAGATATGCAGATGCAATAAGAACATTTTCTGGCATTCTATTATATATTCAAAGAACAAAGCAATTATTTGCAACAAGAAGCTTCCAGAATGACCAAATAAATAAACAAACAGAACAAATGTACCACTTATTAGCAATTTGTCTTGTTCTTCATCCACAATGCATAGATGAAGGATTACAACAAGCATTACGAGATAAAAATTATCATGAAAAAATGTATAAGATGCAATATGGAGATCTTGTTGAATTTGAATCATGCTTTCTATTTTCATGTCCAAAATTTTTGTCTCTTACACCACCAAATCCTGATAATCCAACTGAAGATTATGTTCGAGAAGCAATCAAACACCAAACACAAGTTTTTATGGATGAAGTTGTTCAACAAAAGATGTTACCAACAATTCGTTCATATTTAAAATTGTATACTACTTTACCATTAAGTAAACTAGCTACATTTATGTGTAGTAATACAAGGCCTGATGAAAGTTGGGATTTAGATAAAGAAGTTAGTGCATTAACTATTCATTTACTGTGTTTTAAACATAAAATGAAAAATATTGTATGGACAAAAGGTGCATCAGGTTTAGATGGCAAATTTCAATCTGGATCTGAAGTAAGTTTTTTTTTAATATGATATTTATTATTGCAATCCTATTAAGTACAAATAAAAAATAATAACTTTGTGTATTATTACAGTTGGATTTTTACATCGATCATGATATGATTCATATTGCTGATACAAAGGTAGCACACCGTTATGGTGACTTTTTTATTCGAAAAATATTAAAATTTGAAGAATTAAACCGCAAATTACATCATATTAAAATTTAGTTATCATTTTTGTAATGATATAAAATAATGTAGAATAAAAACATTTATTAAAGACTCCTGTGTGTTTGTTATTTTACATAATTATAAACATAAAATTATAAAAATTAAACACCTGTAAGCTAATTAAAATGATTCGATGAAAGGGTGAGATATCACCGAACAAATTTAGTGGGTGCATTTAAAATACTAGATTTCTGTATTCTGTCCTCTCACAGCAGTTGTCAGTACAAAACTGCCCTTGGCAACATAAATTTGTTCTTAGGACAGCCTTTTAGCATGCCTGTTGTTTAGGGCACTTGAACCCACAGAAAGTTCCTTTAGGAAGGGGAAGCACACTGATAAAAAACACATGACCTGCCTTCACTGTTCATTAATTTCTATTTTTCCAACACACTTTAATATATTTTAAAGACATATAATACAATCTTACATTAACGATATATGTATTGCATTGATATTATGCCATATCTATTGACAAAATAAAAGATATAACTAAATAAAATGGTTAAATAGGTTTTGGAGCCAAATGAAACATACAATATGTTCTGTGATAGCATATCCATAATAAATCTCATACCAATTCTTAACTCCTATCTCAATTTAAGAGGAAGGAAGTAGGACAGTAAACTTTTGATATAAGCGAATCTTTCGGGTCTGAACTTTCGTTTACATACTGTAGTTTTTACACTGATTGAAATTTACAGAACGTAGACAAAAATAGCAAGCAAAACAATATGTATGCTGTTAGCGTAATCATACAGGTTCTATATTGACTGACGTTTTTCTGAACGTAAGAAAGGACAGAATATACTAATCATTCTATACATATAAGCAAAAATGTTATCTCCACCATTGGGGGGAAGGACCCTTGAAACGCCCAAACTCATTCGTCGAGAAATGTAAAGTTGGATGCAAACAAACGCGCTGTAGTTACAATGCGATATTATAAGGTGTACACATTGCTTAAGTTTTACCACGAACACGTGCCGCGCATTTAAACTGTGATGTTTGGTTTGGAAATAGTTTGTCGAAACTGAGTTTACCGGATAAGGTATCACTTAAAAGAAATACATTTCAGAATCGATGTTCGTAGAAAAATATAACTTTATTACAAAATGTCACAATACGACTGTAACAGTTAATGTGTTCGGAAAATCTTAGATTGGCTGTAGAACGGAGAAGTAGGGCTATTTATGAATTTTAGGAACTTGCTTTGTATGGTGACTGTGTAGATAGAAAAGAAAAGATCGTTTCGGAAAGCTATGAACTATGAACTATGACTATGATGGCGGAAAGAAAGGAGAGTTGAAAGGTAAACTGTTAATAATGTTGGACGTTGGCGACAGATGAGTATAAACCAGTGCTCGGATTTAGATGCCCTTTTCGAGCCGATTTCGGAATCGACGCCTACCGTGCTCCTACTACCGCGCTCGACTGCCCACGTGACGCCGTGCGCCAGGGACGTCGCACGATAGATTTGTCGGGCCATGGGGCCCGTGATTAGAAATTTTCCTTACACTGTTAATAATTATTATTTTTATAGATTATTAAAATTGTTAATACTATGTTTGCATTTATAAACATCTTCCATATATACATATAATAACAATAACACAAGTTATAATAATTACATTTTTGTCAATAGCTTTCCACATCACCCAGGAGGTATTATTGTTGATGCGTTTTTTCTGTGGATATACCATCCCTTGTAGAATCGTGCAAACGACCCAGAATATCAAGAGACTTTTGAAATATTTTCGATTTCTATTTTCCTGCCAAGTCACTGTCGTTCTTCTTATTTAGTGGAATAGGCCTATAGGGGAAACCACTTTAAAAAAACGCATCAACAATAGTACCTCCTGGGTGATGTGGAAAGCTATTGACAAAATTGTAATTATTATAACTTGTGTTATTGTTATTATATGTATATATGGAAGATGTTTATAAATGCAAACATAGTATTAACAATTTTAATAATCTATAAAAATAATAATTATTAACAGTGTAAGGAAAATTTCTAATCACGGGCCCCATGGCCCGACAAATCTATCGTGCGACGTCCCTGGCGCACGGCGTCACGTGGGCAGTCGAGCGCGGTAGTAGGAGCACGGTAGGCGTCGACTCCGAAATCGGCTCGAAAAGGGCATCTAAATCCGAGCACTGGTATAAACATTTGGTTAAGTCAAGAGTGATTAAAAATATTAAAAGTGTATAACAGAACGAATCATGAACGCACCTAAGCTCGAATATAGGCTCCAACGTGGTAAACTTGAAGAAACCGTCCACATTGCGGTCATGAATTCCTCTGTGTTTCGGAATATATTTGTCTGAGCGAGGCGAAGCCGAGCGAATATTCTAAATAAAAACAACTTTAAGTTCAATACTGAACAAAATCGGATAAAAATTAAAGGAGTTAGACTTAATTTTAGCCCAGAACGAGGTCCTTTCACTAGAAATAACAGAAATCTGGTCTTTTCTCCTTGGTGAACGTCTCATTAGACTATTTGAGGTCCTAAGAAGGTCGAAAGGACCAGTTTAATTAGTTAGGCGAATATCTTTAGTATCCCGGCTTTTTCACCAGAGGAATTAAGGAAGTGGCGCGTCAATCTTTTTGGCCTAGCATAGGTTCTGAAGACAATATTCGAGATACTTTTCCGAAAATTTAGAGACGACTTAGGAGTCTGGTTTCAAACAACTTTTTAATCGGGTTAGCTCCCTTGGAGGACATACTCAGGTACATATATATACAATGGAAGAAAAGGGGCTAATATTTTTTCTTCACATGATTATTTATTATAAAAGTATTCTTTCTTAAAACTCTCTTTTAGCCGAAAACCATTGCATAAAAGCAAGCCTAAGTATGCCACATCTGAGGAGAACAAGACATATGTTGCATTTTCAAGAGCAAAAAGGTTCGAAGACATTGAACTACTCTCATATCCATCTTGGGAGCGTCTTGACTTGATAAGAAGGCAAAGAGAATTTAAAGAGAGAATTGAGTTTATCAAATCAAAATGGAGCTCTGGGGAAGAACAAAGGGGATAATAAAAAATGGTTAGTTAATAGAAAAATTTATCTAGATAAGTAAATCCAATATTGTTTGTCTTAATTAGACTGATGAATCGAAGCGACTGTATGTCGGCTTTGATTGAATTTAATTTATTATTAAAGTCTTGCTGTCAGCAGCGCCCTCACTGATTGTTTAAAAAATGAATATTTTATTGATAAACCGGGAGTAAGTTTGCAAAAATATTTATTCGGTCAGTGTGAGTTACGCTTCGCCTCGCTCAGACTCCACTGTGAGCAGTACTCCTAGTATATTATCCACATTATAAACAATTAAGACATTTTAAATAAACTCTTTTGAACCTTTTTCATTTTTAAATCGAGTGAATATTTCTATTCAATTACCTATAGTCGGTAAAGTAGGAGTCCTGCTTTGTTAAAGGCCCCCACATTTGGTGACCCGCGACTCTTAAACGCGCAGAATAAAGTTCGCGAGTGATTGTGAAAAGCAACGAGAGTAAAAAGCGACGCGGAAAAATGGCGGTTTCACACTCTCCATCAAAGGACGCGGTCTTGCACAAAATGGCGGACAACAAAGAAGCGTCAACCTTCGCCGAACCCGCCATTAATGCAGCGTCTTTCCAGAAATTTCCGCCCTTTTGGAAGGAAAATCCTAATGTCTGGTTTGCGCAAGTCGAGGCAACGTTCGACTTAGCGCGAATTACGAGCGACAGCACTAAATATATCAGCAAGTAGTCACGCAACTGGACCACGAGGTACTGCCATTCATCGCCGACGTCCTTACATGCCCACCGGCGAAAGGGAAATATGAAGAGGTCAAGCGCAGAATTATTAATGCGTTTGACGAATCGTCCGAATCGAAATTGCGTCGAGCGCTCCGGGGATACGATTTAGGCAGCGACAAGCCATCGCATTGTCTGCAAAAGTTACGTAATCTCGCAGGAGGCCAGATCGGGGAGGCCGTGCTTCGCACGTTGCTTTTGGAGAATTTGCCCGAAAGCGTCAGGAGCATTTTGGCAATAAGACATAGCGGATGTCAGCAAATTAGCTCTACTGGCAGATAAAATTGTTGAAATGTACGCGCCTACAGTCGCGACGGTGGATGCACCAAAGGCACCGTCAACGGACCGGATTAGCAATCTGGAGGATCAGATTTCTAGATTGACCAACATGGTGGAATCCCTTAGCATGCAGCAGGCGGAACAAAGGGATCAGCGATTTCGCCAACCCTGGCGGCCACGTTCGCGATCAAGGAGCCGACAGCCTTTCTGCCGTTCGAGTTCCCAGGAAGCAAGGACCAATCTTTGTTTTTATCATAGAAAATTCGGCGACAGGGCTTACCGTTGCGTAATATCCTGTGGATGGACGGGACCTCCACCAACCGGCGCAGCGCCATCTAATACGGCGTCGGGAAACTAGGCGACCAACCCCGAATAGAGACGGCGTCGGATGGCTACGAGAGGAATTGTCGTCTCATCATTAAGGATAGGACAAATAATTTAAGCTATTTAATAGATACCGGGGCAGATATTTCTGTATTACCCTTTCAGACGGTAAAAGGAAAATCTACCCCGTCTAATTTTAAGATTTTTGCAGCTAATGGTACTCCAATTGACACGTTCGGTACTCGTAATGTAACTATAGATTTAGGTTTGCGGCATCCTTTTGCCTGGGAATTTCTACTGGCTAGGGTGAAACAACCGATTATTGGCGCCGATTTTTTAAAACGGTACGGTTTTCTGGTCGATTTGCGCAATAGACGACTGATCGACGGACTTACCAACTTACGGACCACGGGATTGACAGTACATTCCACAGAACCGACGTTAACCACAGTCGACTCTACTAACAGGTATTCCGCGCTATTAAAAGAATTCATCGACGTGACGCGGACTGTACAGAAACGGGACAACCCGACCCATCAGGTACGGGATTATATCACGACTAAAGGCACTCCGGTAGCTGGGAAGGCACGTAGACTGCCTTCAGAAAAGCATCCAAGCTTCCAAAACAGAAAAGCTGCCTTAAGGCAGCAAGAGCCGAAATAGATACGTTACTTTCACAAGGAATTTGCCAACCGTCCAGCAGTCCGTGGGCTAGCCCGCTGCACCTTGTAAAAAAGAAAAACGGTGATTGGAGATTGTGCGGAGATTATAGACGCTTAAATAGTATTACAATTCCTGATAAATACCCAATTTCGCACATTCATAATTTCTCATACAATTTAAACGGGACAAAGATTTTTTCTACGTTAGACTTAGCCCGCGCTTATCACCAGATACCTATCGCACCAGAAGATCGTCCAAAAACAGCGATAATAACGCCATTCGGTTTATTTGAGTACAACGTCATGACTTTCGGACTTAAAAACGCAGCACAAACCTTCCAGCGTTTTATGGATGCTGTGCTCCGCGGTTTACATTTTGCGTTTTGCTATATCGACGATATTTTGATAGCTTCCAAGGATGACGTCGAACACGAATTACACCTTCGATTAGTATTGGAGAGGCTGCAGCAATTCGGCATTTCGATAAATACAGCAAAGTGCATTTTTGGCGCAAGTTCGGCACAATACCTGGGGTACGTCATCGATAAAAAGGGAATCAGACCTGTACCGGAAAAAATTCAAGCGATTAGCGAGTATCCACAGCCAAAAACGATAGAAGAATTACGCCGATTTTTAGGCATTTTAAATTTTTATAGACGTTTCGTTAAAAATGCTGCAGCCATACAAGCTCCTTTGTATAGATATTTAGTAGGGGCTAAAAAACGCGACAAGCGTTTTGAATGGACACCAGAAGCAGTGAATGCGTTCAATGAATGTAAGGCTTCATTGGCAAACGCAACACTGTTGGTACATCCAACTGACAACGCGCCGTTAATTTTAGCTACTGATGCTTCAGATTCTGCGATAGGTGCAGTGCTACAACAGGAGGTAAACGGTAAATGGGAACCCTTGAGATTTTTCTCAAAGAAATTTACCCCATTTAGCATTTAGCATTTTAAACATTTAGTTGACGGACGTAACTTCACGATACAGACTGACCATAAACCAATAGTTTACGCATTTCAACAAAAATCTGACAAAGCCTCACCTAGACAGTTACGACAATTAGATTTTATTTGACAATTTAATACGCATATTATACATACTTTAGGCGTAGATAATAAAGTGGCTGATGCCTTATCACGATTGAACGTTATTAGTATGTCAGTCGTGTTAAACACACAACAGTTAGCCGAACAGCAAAAAAGCGACTCAGAATTACAGCAATTATTACAAGGTAATACAGCACTGCATCTAAAGCAACTCAGAGTAGATGATTCAGACGAAGCAATTTACTGCTATATTGCATATGATAATATTAGGCCATATGTGCCAGCAGTGTTGAGAATGCAAATATTTAATAATGTTCATAACGTTTCACATAATTTTTTTTTTTTTTTTTTTTTTTTTTTACGGGGGGAAATCTCCTACAAGACGCCCCCACTCCCCGGGAGAGGAGTGGGGGTAGTGTGGGATTTTTACCCACTAAAACCCCTCGGTGATGCCCACCCTCTGCGGCATGGCGGGCTATGGGGTCGTGCCATATTCGTCGCCACGGCCCGCCAATGTGCCGCCTTGCGACCAAACCGTCGCCCTTCTCGTGGGGAGGAGAAGCCTCCCCACACAACAATATTAAATCCCACCCCACCCTTATCGAAGCCGACGACGTCACCACGCCCGCCGTCGTCTCCACACACCTGACCGCGTGCAATGGTGTCATGGGCCCCCGCCCATGACACCTGCGGCCATGGCGGCCTCGGTCAATCCCGGGAACTCCGACACCCCGGACCAAGACCGCCGAACGTTTCACATCCTAGCGTTCGACGACCAAGAAGCTGATTGGCAGCAGATTCGTCTGGCCCAAAATGAATAAAGACATTTTGCGCTGGGCTAGAACCTGCATTCCATGCCAACGCAGCAAGGTCGGCAGGCATATAATTAATCCTCCACAGCGTATGGTTGTTCCAGAGGACCGTTTCAAACATATACATTTAGACTTAATAGGTCCATTACCACCAAGAGACGGTTACAGGTACTGTTTAACAATGATTGACAGATTCTCCCGGTGGCCTGAGGCAATACCAATTAAAGATATGACAGCCAAAACTGTTGCTGTAAATTTTTGTAATACTTGGATCACAAGATTCGGAGCTCCAGCAACGATTACAACCGATAAGGGTTCACAGTTTGAAGGAGTACTTTTCAAAGCTCTCACTAATTTAATTGGTTGTAAACACATCCACACCACAGCTTATCATCCAGCTTTAAATGGCATGGTGGAAAGATGGCACAGGTCATTAAAAGCAGCCATTATGTGCCATGAAAGTAGTAATTGGACAGCAGTTTTGCCTACGGTTCTATTAGGTTTACGAACTAGCTTTAAACAAGACATTCAAGCAACAGCAGCAGAAATGCTGTATGGTGTACCCCTCAGACTGCCAGGAGAATTCTTCGTCGACACTCAAGCACAGGACAATTTTAGTTTAGACAGTTTCAGAGATTACATGCGACAGATCAGACCTAGACAAACGGCACACCACTATAAACGGAAATACTTCATCCCTAAGAGTTTACATGACTGCACACACGTTTTTATCCGTATTGACGTTGTTAAGAAACCACTGGAGCAACCATATGAAGGACCTTATAAAATTGTAAAGCGTGTCACGGATACCACCTTTTTAGTAGATATTAAAGGAAATCAAGTGGTACTTTCGACGGAACGGTTGAAACCAGCGTTCATCGAAAAAGATGCTCATAACCTTGCAGATACGTATTCTAGAGTAGTATCACAGTATAAGAAAGCACAGCAGGTTCACTCTACCCAAAAGTGGCTTAATATTTGTCACTCGCGCATGACCGAATCGCACAACCAGCAGGTTGTGTGGTTGTGAATGGCTGGTAATAGCACATGTGCTCGTTATTATTGTCACCTACTTTTTCAAATAAATAAATAAATATATATATATAATGTGCGAAGCAAAATGGTGTTGTATAAAAGGCTGTCAAAGTGCAACGAGTGAAAAACGTGGAATAAAAGAAACTTTGTTTAGATTCCCGAAAGATGTAGAAAGGTTAGTTTATTATGTTACTTATCTTGTATTTATTATAGCTTTTAAGGGAGAGTGCATGAATTTATTATTTATTCATTATATTAATTGTTGAGAAGTGTAGTGCTTCTTTCTACCCTATATATATATGTGTGTGAAAGTGTGGTGCCATCTGGGAGTGTATGAGAAAACAAAGGAGAGTCGAATAAAAGAGAATCGAAAAGGTTTCTCCCAAAGAAGATGGCGACTTTGGCCAGACTATGGCTCATTGCGCCTACAATATTCTCTACTCCTTACAACATCTCAACAACGCCATCTCGTTCCCGCACCATAAAGCGCACGTTTCTATATTCGCCCTTAGGCTTCCCATCTCATACATTATTTCATACTCACACTCCCCACACACATTCATCCGCATACCAGCATTGCACTTATTATAAATAAAGTTACAATCCAAACTATATACTATAACCGCTATAATCGCTTCCAGTCTCTGTATACATATATCTATAAAAATAGCTGTATTTATATCTCTGTTCATAAAAATAAAAATTATATCTCTTTTCTCACTCGACAAATACTTTTTGATCACAGTTTTATTTTGCATTTCTTGATAAATGCTCCAATCAGTCTCGGTGGTTTGAAAGCACCCATCTCTTTGGTCTCGAAGAAATTGCTATCTTTCACTACCTTACATCTTTCCATTCTCTCCACAAACTTCACCCTTTCATTCTCGTATTTATCACATTCCCACAAAGCGTGGTCTATATCCTCCACTCTCTCACACGTCTCACAGTAGGGGTCGTTTACCATGAACTTCCTAAAGAGCGACCATCCTAAATTGTAATGATTCGCTCTAATTCTGTTTAGGCTGCAGATTGTATCCCTTCCCACCTGTCCTATTCCTGTGAACCATGGGAAGTCCTTGCCCCCATTGTTCCATCTTGCCTCATAATATTTCCTCTATCCCTCATCTTTCTCCTATAATCCTTCAGGGTATATTTCACCCAGAAATCAGCGTCTCCCAACGTTGCCTCCTTTGCCACTCTATCCGCTCTCTCATTCCCCTCTATCCCCACATGAGCCGAGATCCACGCAACCGCCACCTTTCCTCCTATCACTCCCCCATTTTCCACCCTCCAATTCCTTTTCTTTATCCTATTTCTTATTTCATCTATCATGTCTCCCTCGTCCTGCTCTCTGTTGTCGTTTGCCAGTTTTCTTATCACACTCAGGGAATCCGACATGATCAACATATTACATTCCCTATATCTACCATCCGCTATCTCCACCGCCCTGCCTACCACTATCATTTCAATTGTGTATACCGAACATTCCGCAGGCGCGGTGAACATTTCCTCTTCCCACCTACCCCCTCCGTGCCTAATAACTATCGCTCCCCCCCCCCCACTCTTTCTACCGTCGATTCTTGACCCATCCGTATAAATCTCTATTACTTCTTCCATGTTAAAGATTTTTGTTTAAGTTCCCCTATCAAAACCCCCTCTCCTATAGGATTGTCAGAATATCCCACGCCCAATTCCATCTCCAGACACCTCTCCATCCTATATATTCTCCACATCCCCACATACTCTTCCCTTCCCCTTCTATACATTCCTACCCTTCTCTCCTCCAGCCTCCTCCATGCGTCAATCATCGCGTCTTTACCCTCCTCTATTTCTTCAGGAACACTATACCTGATCCTGCTTTCAACGGCCTCAATTACCCTATCATCCCTCATCCAGAACTTTCTAGCCAGATATCCCTCCACCAGCATATCCAATCTAGTTTCTAAGTTCATTATTCCCGCTTCCGTCTCCATTACATTGATTGGTGTCGAAATTCTATACCCCATGGCTATCCTTATGCCTGCATTATGTATCTTCTGAATCCTTTCCCTCATGCAGTAATGACCCCCATATTCGATTACCGATCTTATCAAGGCCTTGAAAACCCTCAAAATAGTTTCCGGTCCCGTTCCCTTTCTTATACCCCCTATACACTTAAGTAAATTTATTCTTTTCCTTAATTTCGCAATCATGTGGTCCGTGTGCTTTTTAAAGCTCAATGTTTCATCCAACCACATTCCCAAAAACTTTGCCGCGTCAATCCCTCTTATCCTTTCCCCATTAACCTCGAAGTTCTCTCTCCTATAATACATCCCTCTTCTCCTCCCCGCATATGTTGCTATTTGTGTTTTTTCTGCCGAAATTGATAAACCTATTTTAATTAAATTTTCACTTAGCCTGTTAATTGCCGTCTCTATTCTTCTTTTCCCTTCTACCCTATCCTCAAACTCTACATATATCACAATGTCATCTGCATATTGCAGAATTTTAACCCCTAACTCCCCTAAACCCTCCGCTATTTCTGCTCTATACAAATTGTACAGGAGAGGGCTGAGGACTGATCCTTGTGGTAGACCCTTCAGCAATTTCAATGGAATCACAACTCTATCCAAGCCCCTAATCTCCACCCTTCTCTCCCTTAACCAGGACAAGATGTATCTTCTGATTTTCTTCGGGCAGTCCATGTCCCTCAATTTCACAGCTACTTCCTCATGTACCACATTGTCATATGCCGCTTTGACGTCTATGAAGGCCGCGGTTACCATCTTTCCTTTCCCCCAGCATTCCTTTATGTTGTTCACCAAGATGCCAATGTTGTCCATCGTCGACCTTCCCTTTCTGAAACCGCTCTGGTTATTATCCATCTTCCCATTTTCTTCCACCCAAATTCTCATCCTTTCATTAACCAACCTTTCCAGCAGTTTTCCCATACAGTTCATCAACGATATAGGTCTTAACGCTTTTTTCTGTGGCTTTGATATAAATTTAACCACCGCCATCTTCCATCTTATTGGGATATTCCCTTTATTCCATACGTCGTTATATAGTTCCAGCATGGCTTCCCTCCAGCCCAGCGTCCATATCTTCATTACGTCGTAGCCGATCCCATCCTCTACCGGCGTCGACTTCCCCTTAACGGCTCTCAACGGCTCCTCCATCTCCAAGTCTCTCGTTATCCAGTCCTCTCTCGACTCTCCCTCCTCATCTCCCTCGTTTATCTCGCTACTTCCTCTCTCCTCGTTATTAACTGCTTCTTCTTCCTCTTCTTCTCCTAACCTACAACAATATCCCGTTTCCTCTAGTTTTCTTACCTCCTCCTCTTCCATTTTCTTTATTTCCCAGGTTCCCATATCTCTTTGGTCTTCCATTGTCACTCCCCTGGCCAGACTTTTCACTTTCTTCCACATCTCTCCGATATTTCCTTTGTATTTGATGCTTTTTATGAAATCGTGCCAAGCTTTAGTCTTTTTCCTCTTAATTGCCTCTTCCATCTTTTTCCTTGCTTCCTTTAGCCTTTCCCAATTCCCCTCTGTTGGCCTTTTTCCCATCTCCTTTGTTGCTCTTCTTCTCTCCTCCTTCAGTTCCTCACACTCTTTATCCCACCATGGCTACCTTCTAACCCTTTTCCTATTCCTATTACTGTTCCTATTTCTATTTCCATTTCTTTCTCCTCCTCCATTCCTATTCCCCCTTCCCATTCTCGGCCCTTTGTAACTTTCTTCACTTCCTATCCCCATTAACTCTACTATTTCTTTGCATCTTACCTCTATCCCCCTTCTTGATCTCACTATTTCTTTAACCTTTTCCTCACTCCTAATCAACCATTTCAACAGCTCTGTTTTGTCTACCTTCTCCATTCTATACCTCCTTCCTCTTATCCTCTCCCCCACCCAATTTGCTTCCTCTCCCCATCTAAACTCTATCGCCTGATGATCCGAGCCCCCAGTTTCTCCCGTTTCTCTTGCACTAATATCTAAAGCATTTTCTGCCGGGACTATGACTAGGTCGATGTTAGAGGCCACCTGATCTGGTCTACCTATTCTTGATAAGGTGCCAAAGTTCACTACCACCATACCCTCTTCATCAAGCACCTCTTCCAACACTTCCCCTGCAGCGTCCCCATTTTCGCAATTCCAACTCCTACTCATAGCATTAAAGTCACCTATAAATATTTTCCTTCTTCCACTTCTCGCGTCTCTGAACATTCTCCTACATTCCTCCCAATTCAATGCCGTTCCCGGTCTTCTGTATACTACAATCAATTCTACACCCCCCCCCCCCCCCCCCCTCTTCTGTTTCTATTTCCACACACACGTTTTCCCACTTATTATCATTTCTTAAATAGATTCCCGACCTAATTATCCTAATATTTTCCTTTACCATTACGCATAAGCCCCCACTTCTATTTTCCGTTTCACAATCCTTCCTGATCAAATGCCAGCCCGGAATCCTAAAACTATCCTCCGGTCTTAGCCATGTCTCTACCATCGCCAACACATCCAAACCTTCTACCATTCCCCTAACCTCTTCTCTCTTATTCCTAATACTCCTAGCATTCCATATCCCACACCTCAAACCCCCTGACATCTCCGGTGTCATATCTCAACCTTCCTCACGCTCCTCTCCTTCCCGGTCTTACTCCCATTTCCATCCTTCCCACTTCCAGCAGCAAACCAGACGCATACCCAATCAAGACAAAACAAAACAAACAGAAAAAAATAAAACAAATAACCATTTTCTTGATCCCTCTTTTTTAAAAAACCCCAAACCTTTATATCTTTGTGATTTCTATAACCTAGGTAACATTTTTTCTTTAGGAACATATTTTTAGGACAACTACCTACAGGAAATGCGCCCTTTAGACTCCCCTTGCTCTTACATACTAACTTACTACAACTAAGCGCGATCGCATATAAAATTAATAAATGTATATAGAAAAATATATATATGAATACATAGAAATATCTGAAGTCAAAAAAAAAGGACCATCGCACAGCCCTTGTAACTATATAACCATCTTGAGCATCTCAAGTTAAGACTTGTCTGTCTACCGCTAGTCCTATACCTAACCTTAAAACTAATTGCGCAGACTACAGTCTTTAACACAGTCTTTTTTTCGCTAGCACGCCTTATCTCTAACTCTTTACAGTCTTTGATTTCATTCTTTATTTTAGTCTTAGTCACACTTCTGACTCTCCACTCTAAACTTTTCACTATTTCTAACTTATTTCTTACTTTCACTTTGCTCACTTTAATCTCTTCTATATCACTCCCCTCATTCTTTCCCCTCTTCTTCATTTTTTTTCCTGCTCTTCTTCTGTTCCTGTACTCTTCCTCTCCCCTTCTTCTTTCTCCTTTGACTTTAGTTCCTCCTCCGCATACTCTCACTCTCCTTCATTTCCTTTCCTTTCTCGTTGTCTCCTCCATCTTTATTTCCTTCTGCTGTTGTCCTTCCTCTAACTTCCCTTGTTCTCTTCCAACACTCTCTCAGCATAACTTTCTCAATCATTTCCTCCTCCTTCCTTTTCCTCAATTCCTCCCTTTCTTTTTCTACCCTTCTTCTTAATCTGTCTCTGGTCCTCTGATCTATCTCTATTTCAAAGGGGGGGCTTGTCACCTCATTCCAGTCTTCTTCTGGGTCGGAGTGCACCGTTCTTCTCTCTCTGTACTTCCGCGTTCTCACTATCTCGTGGAACTTCCCTTCGAGGTTTTTCTCTTTTAGCATTTTTATGACTTCTTCCAATATCTCGTCTTCTTTTCTCTTTTCCAGTTCGACGAGCCATTCTCTATTCATCTGCTTTTCTCTTCTTATTCTCCTCCTCTCCTTCTCCATTTCGTCCTTATTGAGAGCCCATTCTAATCTTTCGTATTCACAGTCTCCCTCCGGTTCTTCTCCCACCATTAAATGTGGTAGAGGTATCCTTTTTAATATCTCTATCTTGCCCTCTTTCTTCTTCCCCTCAGTCTTCTTTTTGCAGTCAAGACACAGATATCTGTTGCCCATTACTACTAGATCAGTCTTTTCATTAAGGCATGCAGGCTTTATACCTCTCTTAACCTTTCTCCACCCTTCCTCCTCTTCCTTTCCATTCGTACCCTCCTTTCCGCTCGCATTCTCCTCTCTGTCTCCGCAAGCTCCTTGTCGCCAGTCCTCTTCTTCCTCCTCCGTCCTTTTCTCTTCCGCTCTTCCCTTTACCACCTCGCTAAATGCCTTTCTTCCGTTCTCTGTTTGTGCCTCACCTGCGACCCTTCTATTATTTCTTCCAGGTCTTGTTCTTTTAATATTGTCCAGTTCTCTCTTTTCTTCATTGGTAGTATTGGGAAGTCCCCACTACTCCCCATAAACTCCTCGACTCCCTCAACTCTATCCGGTTTCACGTCTCCCGTGGCACGCGCCACCATCCCCCTAGCAGTATCGAATTCGACGTTTTTATAAGCCATTACCTTTTTAATGGCAGCCTCCCTTTGCCATACCCAGCACTGCCTGGCAAGAGATCCATGTTCACCTCCGCAATTAAGGCACTTAGGCTTCCTGTCACATTCACCGTGCTGTTTATCATCACACATCGCACATCTTTTATGTTCCTCCCTACACTGGGCCTGGTAGTGTCCGAATTTCAAGCAACGGAAGTACTGCTTGACCGGTTCCACATAGGACTCTATTCTAATTCCCACGTGGCCTTGTCCTATCAGTAGGCGCGTGGGTAATACGCCCGCCTTGAAAGTAATCAAAATTGTTCTTAAAGGACTAAACACAACCTTTCTGTCGATGATTCTTCTTTTCGTCATCCTTTCGAGCACGTATTGGCCCTGTCCCGGCATCGCCTCCTCTCTTAGTTCGTCCACCGAGTCCTCCCATTCGTAGATAATTCCCTTTCTGTAGGCCATTCTTCTTGATAAGAATGCTCTCACTCTTCCTTCCGGCCTGCTATATTTTCTTAATAAAGCGTTCGCCTCTTCTCTCTCCCTTGTCACGATTTCTGCCCTGTTAAAACCGACCATTTTAATACTTTTTATCTTAACGCCAGCGCCCTGGGCTACTCTGTATAGATTAATTAAATTATTTCTCTTCGACGCTTTTATTACTCTATCCCTTCTATTATTATTAGTATTGCCTACATGTCTATTTTTTAAAATCATGCACACCACATACTCATCCTTATTTACATCATCATCATATAACTGCATTCCCCATTCTCTACCTCTCCTTGTTGGAGACTTATCATTCACTCTTTCGTTAGCCACGTGTTCGACACCCACGCCATTTTCCCCGCACGCGTTTCTTAACACTAAGTCAGTCTTACTTCTGTCTTTTTCATTATTTTTTGTGCTTTCCCTATCACTATCCTTCTTATCTACTATCTTATTATTACAAGCATTGTCTTTAATACCTATTTTCTCCTGCAACACCTTGTTGTCCTCTTTGTCTTTCTCTATACGCTCACTACTTACACTTCTCGACCTTCTCGCACCACTCTCTAAACTGAAATGGCCGACACTTGTTGCGTCCTTCGCTATTTTACCACGCCACCGCTTCTTCTCTTCCGGCGCTGGCATCTCTGCCATTGCCAACACTGTCACTCCTGCCAACCTATTCTCCTCGTTTTCCTCGCCAACTTCATGTTCCTTCACCTCCTTTATCCTCTTCCTCTCCGTCCCCTCTTCCTCTTCCCGTGAGTCATCTTCCATCTCTCTCTCCCTACTTCTTTTCTTACACTCCTCTATATCCATTCTTTCTTCCTCATTCCTTTCTTTTCTTCTCTCTTGGCTCTCCTCTTCACTTTTCTCTTTAGCTGCTGCAGTTAATACCGCCTCTTCCTCTCCTGACAAGTATTCGAGGACCCAGTCTTTTCTTAAATTTTCCAAGACCTCATTTCCCTTTTTATCCTTTACTGACTTGTCTTCCGTTCTGCCTTCCTCTCCTATTTCCTCCTCTCTCACCTCCTTCTCTATTTCTTCCTCCTCTCTATTCATTATCCTTATACATTTTTTTCTCTTTTCTCTCGCTCTCTCCTTCTTATCCACTCCTCCTTCCCTGTCTTCCCCTCCTCCTTCTATATTTCCCCTGGTTCCAGCACTACCAGGGGAGACCTTACTTCTCATACACTTCCCCTCATCTATTTATTCGCCTCTCAAACCCAAACCCCAATATAAATAATAGTTTCTCAGTGTCTATTTATACACTACGCCTCTCCACCACCACTCAACAAAAACGCAAATTAAATAAAAAACTCAAATAACAGTAAGCTGACGCACGCGCTTCCTATTCACTCGCCGCCATCTTCTCTCCTTCGGAATCGAAAAGGAACGCGTGAGATTAATAACGAAGACTAGAGTATAAGTCTGTTTAATTGCATTGTATTAATATTGTTAACTAATACATAATAAACAAATATATATCTCAAATCCAAGGAACAAAGGTGTGGATTATTTGTGCAAGAAACGATAACAGGTTATGGGTCCAGGAGGCTTGATTCGAATGGATTAAGAAAATTAAGGTTAACCGCGTGGAGGAAAACGATCTAAGAAATGGCGGTATGTGTTAAGAACTATTTTAACCCTTTCATTACGGGTGCCTATAGGCGGCGGCCGCGCGACGACCTGTGTGTACGGGTGTTATATGTAAATAACTGAATATTCATACAATATACTCATTTTCATGTTTTTCCTATAATACGATGAAACAGTTGTTATGTAGCTCTTAAAAAAGTGTACATACAAGACAATCACAAAGTGGCGTTGAAAAACGTTAGTCCGAATATCGAAGACCACTGATGAGCAAAGTGCACACTTCGCGGCGCGGTGACCCGTTCAGTGGCGTCCCTCCAGCGGAGCGGACTGCCGTAAGGAAAGGGTTAACATTGATCCCTTAGTGGGAGATAATTATCACGCATGGAAATTTAGAGTTGAAACTATAATGATTGAACAAGATGTAAAAGAAATGGTTAATAATGAATATAGAGATATGGATTACGCAATAGTTGAAAAACGGGAAGAAGCAAGGAGAAAGGATAATAAATGTAAATCAATTATTGTTCAAAGCGTAGACAATAGCCAGTTAGAGTTAATCAGAGGAAAGCAGACAGCATATGCTATGTGGGAAAGTCTAAGAGAGGCATATGAGAAAAAGGGCATGCCAGGGCAACTATTTCTGAAAAGGAAGCTAATGACGATGAAACTAAGTGAAAATGAAAACTTGGAGGAATTCATTCTAAAATTTGAAGTGCTGAATCAACTTAAGACATCTGGTGTTGTCTAGTTAAAGAAGAAGTTAAAGAAGAAGTTAAAGAAGAAGATGCCATATGTAATCTGCTCCTCTCTCTAGCAAAGTCATATGAAATGGTGGTGACAGTGTTGGAGAATATGCCAGCAGAGATTCTCACATTCAATTTGGTAAAGTCAAAGTTGAAAGCTGAAGCTGAAAAGAGAACGGGAAGATCAATAAATAACGATAGGGAAGATGTGGAATCTGCTGCTTTCGCAACGAACAGGCATGGAGTCTGTTATGGCTGTGGAGAACATGGACACTTTAAGAGGGACTGTAAGAAGTGGTCATCGGAGGAATCTAAAAGATACGAACAACCTAGAAATCAGAGAGGGCAAAGCAGAGGATATCCAAGAAGAGGGCTAACAAGGAGAGTTAGCCAAGGATATGGCACAAGAGGATCGTACCAAACTCAACTCGCCAGAAATCAGAGAGGGCAAAGCAGAGGTTACCAAGCAGTCAGAAGAGGAAATTATACTGAGAGGAATCAGCAAGCCAGAGAACTGGGAAACAACAATATCTGCTTCATGGGTAATAGTAAAGAAGATAAAATTGTTATAGATGACAAGGAAATCACGTTCTTTGTTGATTCAGGATGTACTGACCATCTGGTAAATAATGACAAATATTTTTCAAAGTTAGTAATTGTAAAAAAACCTATACTAATAGCTATTGCCAAAGATAACCAGTACTTAGAAGCTGTTGGAATAGGAAAGATAGATGTATTAAGTCAAACAGGAAATGGAAAAATAAGATGTACAATCAAGAATGTGTTATATGTACCTACTTTAAGGAGAAACCTTTTGTCAGTTAAAAAGTTGGAGATGTCAAATATAAAAGTAATTTTTGAGAATGGTCAGGTGCGACTTGTGAATAATAAGACTCTGATAGGGTTAGGTCATAGAAATAATCTATGTGAGATTTCGTTTAAGATATTAAGAGATGAATGTTTAAATTCTGAAACTGAAAATGAAGAAGCAACATTATGGTATAGAAGGTATGGTCATATCGGATACTCAAACCTTAGGAAACTGGTGGACGAAAAGATGGTTGAAGGTTTAGGTAACATAAAGGTAAATAGTAGTGAGCTTTGCGAGCCCTGTATAAAAGGTAAGATGACAAGATTCAGTTTTGGCACTAGAACTCAGAGTAAGAGAATTCTGGAAATTGTGCATTCTGATGTACGTGGGCCAATAACACCCATTTCAAATGGTGGGTATAAATATTTTGTAACGTTTATTGATGGGTACTCTAATTTTGTACGTATTTACCTGATTAGAAATAAGACTGAAGTGTTCGATAAGTTTAGGGAAGACGCTCAGATGGCACAAGTAATGTTTAATCAAAGAATTGCTGTTTTGAGGTGTGATAATGGGAGAGAGTATATTTCAGAAAACTTGAAAAATTATTGTAAAGAAAATGGAACTAGAATAAATTATACCATCCCATATACACCTCAGCATAACGGCAAAGCCGAACGATTTATCTGTAGCCTTATTGATCAAGCGAGATTAATGATTAATGATGCGAACATTTCTAGAAAGTTTTGGGATGAAGCGATTAGAACTGCGGCGTATATTGTAAACAGGAATCCCAGTGCAAATCTGTTGGTATGGACGAAGACCAAATGTCAAAAATATGAGGGTCTTCGGTTCAGTGGCATACGTCCATATACCAAAGGAGTTGAGAAGTAAGTTAGACTCGAAAGCAGAAAAATTTATATTGACACCACCGCCGAGTTGGGGTTCCTCAGTCCGGGGGATGGAGCAGTCGCCTTTCGGCAACTCTTCCACCCCAGGCACTGGGTGGCCGGTAGGGGACATTCAGGTTAGGTTACGTTAGGCCTCTCTACTTTTCTCAACCCGGCTTGGGACGGGCTATCGCAGTTGCCCTCATGAAGGGTACACACACCTGTGGGAACGCAGGAGGCCCCTGCTTCATGGGGAAGTTAGGTTTGATTGTAAAAATCCATACCCCTGTGTCTATCACCTACTATCACAGGAATGCTTTGTCAAATCAGTACTAAAAAAGTTAAGAAACATTCACTCCAGGCCCACACACTCCTAATCGCACACTTCTCATATATGCACATCTAGAAAAAAACAAAAACAAAAACATTCACACCTATCACACCACACCAAATTAGGGAATTAATTAGGCCCTAATTAGGGGTTGTCCGTAAACTAGCCGTGCGTCAATAAAATATATACAATACTTAACAGATCTATACACCATTGAGGCGTAGGGTGGCCCTTAGCTATAGAGCTCGATTTTTTTTTCGATTTTTTCATCGTCTCACCCCCTAAAATTGTGACACTTGATGAAAAAATGATAATGTCAAAGTTTCAGCATGATTGGATAACAGGAACCCGTGCCGCAATCGAGTTGAAGTTTTGAAACTTGTACGATTTCAGGTTATTGTCGAATATGTTAGTGATCTTTTATTTTAAAAGAATCAGTGAATATTTTATAATGAAAATATAATTTTTTACACGTGTAATACTAGCGTTTACATACAATTACAACACATACATATTTACATACTTACATACAATACATTTACACACAAATGTAACGTAGCTTTTAAGTTACCGGAGAATGTGGCGGTTCAGCAATTGGGAGCTGTATATAATTTGTACAAAAGTTGGTAAATTTTTCAATAATCTCGATTGTATTAGCACTTGTAAACGAATTTTTTTTAAATACTTATAAGCAAAATATTCTTTAAAGGAATTTCAGTTATGTCTTATAAATTAGCCTATTATTAAATTGTACGTAGCGTTTAATATACATGGTGTGTTCCATAAGTAATGCGAAGGAAATTCGTGAGCCGCTCCTGTTCGTCGGAGGGGAATCGGACCACGCGCGTTAGATGCGGGGGACCCTTAGCTTTCCAACGAACCCGGTCCCAGGGCTCTCCGAGCTGTGAAAGGGACAGGACGTTAATTTTTGTGACCCCCTGTTTGGTGACCGTGTCACGGAGAAAATGGAGTCGACGATCGGAACAACGATACGCGATAAAGCTTTTGTGCTAAACTAAACAAATCTCTTGAGGAGACAACTAAAATGATTCGTGAGGCTTATGGGGACTCTGTTCTGTGGTATTCACAAGTTTCGAGGTGGTTAAAGACCTTTAAGGAAGGGCGGGAAGAGGTTCGCGACGATCAACGCTCCGGGCGGCCACCAACCAGCAAAACAGTCCGTCAAACAGTCCATAAAGAATTTCTTCCTGAAGGACAGACAGTTAACACCGCCTACTAAGTGAATATGCTGGAAAGACTGCGAAAAAGGGTTGTCAGGACGAGAAAACACATCTCCGGTACCTGAATACTGCATCACGACAACGCGCTTTGCCACAACGCGTTGCAAGTACGAGAATTTTTGACCCAAAACCAAGTGTTAACGCTTCCCCAACCCCCCTATAGTCCTGACCTGGCACCGGCAGACTTTTTCTTGTTCCCCCGGATCAAGACACCCCTGAAAGGAACGCGTTTCTCGTCCGTACAAGACATTCAAGCGGCCGTGACCGAGGCCCTAAAAGCGGTTCCGGAAAACGCATTCCAGGAAGCGTACCGTTTATGGCAGGGTCGCTGGCAAAAATGTGTAGATGCCCAAGGGCAGTACTTTGAAGAATTTTAAGTATTTGTAAGAATTGGTACAATAAATTCCTTTAAAAAAAATACTTCGCATTACTTATGGAACACACCATGTATACATGTATTCTGTGTTAATGTAGATTTGCTTACATTAGGATAAAAGCTTTTCTAATTCTCAATTACTTGTAATATGTATTGTTTTTCTTCTTCATTTTTGGTCAGCAGATTATTATATTCAGATATAAGTTTAACACCACGTTCAGCGGTATCGTTTACCACTTTCAAATTTCTTGCAATTTCCAAACCTTTTTGATATGAAATATTATTTTTCCATAAGGAAGGGTCTTTTTCTAAGAAATCTGTAGGTATATTGTACCTGTTAAGTCATTTTTTGGATTCAGTAGAAATGAAGCTATCAATATTCATATTTACATAATTTTGTACGTTTTCCGGAAGTATTACAAGTTTCTTTGTTGAATGTTCCTTATTATCATTTCTTAGAGCCTTAATCATTTTCCTTTTTGTGTTCAATGGTATTATTTCATTGAAAAAGGATAATGCCACGTTCTCAGATACAAGGTACCATAAATGGTTAGAAAATATGCGTATTCCTATTCTAGCAATATTATTATCAATTGTAAAATACAAGTATAGATTTTGTAGGAATTTTAGATCTTGTACTGACGCTCTTACGGGAATTGGTGCATTAATCCAGGCTTGAATGTATAAATTAGCTAAAAGAATACGTATATCACTTATCCCTATGATTTCGTTACTATCCAATAACAATTCTTGTCGGAATAAATAAATTTTTAGCACGTAAATTGCTTTAGCCATCCACCTAGCATTATGAAACGCTCCAGGAACATGAAAAGTATTTCCATCGTGGAAGAGATCCACCAAGAAAAATTATCATCAACTCCAAAAGTTCTTTGTAATCATCTCTCGGCTGCTTTTGTCGTAAATGGTACAAGCAAAAATTGATTTTTTCTTCTACATCCTGGAGCCTTCCATAAACATAAGTATTTTGTATACCTGTTTTAAAATTTAATAAATTAATCTTAGGCCAAGCTTTTTGAAATTTTTTAAAAAGCGGTACTTCTTACCTGATCCCTTGATCAGGTAAAACTCGGTAATATTCACAACTGCCGGGAATCTTTTTGTATACCTACCATGCAGAGAACCTACTATACATTCTTTTAATACCGAAATATTTGTTTCATTTTACATAAGATCTTTAATGGCTAACTGAATAGAAGATTAGTTTTCGTATTCGAGATGACCGCTTCAGCAACTACAGAATGAGATTCATATTAACATTAGCGGTAACATTCAGTAATTTTTAATATATTTTTGAAAATCATACACCAACACTAAAATTATATATATAAAAAATGATATTTTCATTATAAAATATTCGCTGATACTTGTAAAATAAAGGGCCACTAACATATTCGACGATAACCTGAAATCGCGCAAATTTCAAAACTTCAACTCGATTGCGGCACGGGTTTCTGTTATCCAATTATGCTGAAACTTTGACATTATCATTTTTTCATCAAGTGTCACAATTTTAGGGGGTGAGACCAAAAAAAATCGGAAGTCGAAAAATAAGGGCCACCCTATTGAGGCGTGTACTGTCCAGAGTACGAGAGAAAAGTAGCGGGACGGGAGCGGGGCAAAGAGGGTAGGCCGCTAGGACCACCTAATCCCCACTTTTCGACTCACGCGTAGCTCCCACCGTTCATCCGCAATGGTGTGGTTTTACATACGTATAAAAACAGATATTGCTACTATATGTTAAAAAACTCTATCTTTTTCCTCTTACGCGATGCGTAAAACTTTTGGACACTACGACAATGGAATGCCGCTCAACGTATCGCTCGTTCTGTCTCGCTTGTTCTACATATATCTCCGCGTCACGCGACCGATTAATGTATGTGTGCGCCTCGACAAATAGCGTGTTGTTGCCGAAAATGCGTGTGACAATAGGCGGCAACGTTACAATCCGACCACTGCGATGCTCTTTTCGTCCCTCTAGCCCCGTTCCCATCCCGCTACTTTTCTCTCGTACTCTGGACAGTACCTCTCGTTTTACTAAGATACCACTCCCTCTAAAGAGTTTCACTACCACCTCCAGTTCCAGATGCAAACCCACCCCATTTACTGGGGTCTGCTGTCTTGTTAATAACTATATAACAAGCTTCCAGTTGCTCGTAGAGTATATTCTGTAATAAAAAAGAGAGGACAAATATACCAAGCGCACAAAAAAGCGATATATAAAAATAAACGATCAACAAGAAAACAGATAAAATAATTTTAAGAAAAAAAAAATACGCCGACTTCGAAATGCACTAAAAAGTATACAATAATTCCTATTTCCTAATGAAGTAATTTCTATT
The DNA here is from genome assembly GCF_050947335.1 of Megachile rotundata. NCBI lineage: Eukaryota > Metazoa > Arthropoda > Insecta > Hymenoptera > Megachilidae > Megachile > Megachile rotundata. The sequence continues at coordinate 3,090,552 of NC_134984.1, forward strand.
TCATTGAATCATACAATTACGTAACAGATATGAATGAAACCTATTTACTCGTTAGGTAGTATATTAAATACATTTCAACCTTTTCTTGAACATGTCAACCTTTGGACAGCCGGACATAGGCAAAGCTTGTATAGCTATTTTTTTTTCCATACATATAATTCGACAGCAGGCCGCGAAGTAGGTGTTAGTGCATATAGAATGTAACTATGTTCTATCTAGATTAATAGAGTATGCGAATGATTAATAGAGTAGTCGGGATGGCAAATGAAAAGGAACTATCCAATGAAATAAATTTCATAAATTTATTTCGCTACCGTATACAAAAACTCCAAATTCGCTGTGATCGCTATTTTCGCTGTATTCGCATTCGCTTCTCTAAAAAAAACTGCTCCGTTTCGACTCTCATGCCTTGACCCACTCGCGATCTATCTTCTCTCTTTCTTTACATGTTCTCTCTCTTTCTCTTTCGCTCGTCAAATGTTTCCTTTGTTCGCCTGCATCCATACTTCGCATTCGCACTATCTCACTCGCACTGTCGCACACGCACTATCGCACTCGCACTGCTTCACGGTAATCGCCTAAACATATGATTGGCCCAGGTTAATGCCCTCCTAAACATAGGAAATGTTAATTTTTATTTAAAACATTCCTTCATTCTAATAATGTTCTTGTTTTCTACTAAATACTCTACATTTAAAGAGTTTTCATTATTTAATAATTCTGCAAGAAAACACACTGCTTGCGCTAACTGATACGCACCTGTGCATAATATTAAGGTGCGCTCACGCCATATTAATAGAAAAACGTACTAATGTTATATAGAATACAAAATATATTCGACACAACACAAACAGTACCAATTATTGAGAAAAATAGCGATGAAGATTAAATAAAAACATTTCCTTCATAAGAGTAGAATTTCTTTTCAATTCTCCCAATACCCTTGCACACTTTTTATAGTGGTGCATGTGCAGGATTTTTGAGGCGTAAATAATTAATACAATTATTGTATTGATAATGTAACTAATTTTATTTTGATGTATAAGGAAAACAAGCGTCTTATAAGTTACTCGCTCGGTCGCTGAGGAGAGAACGAATACCTGCTCCGCGGTCGGTATTACAAAACAGTGCATTTTGTAAATGGTGTAAAATATATTTTTAAAAATGGGTATTCCCATTCCTTGCTTATTATTGCAAAATCCGAATATGTTAGAGGCAATCATTGCAACCTGTGTGCTACCGGTTATCGAAATAATCGCGTTATCATTCTATTCTTTAATTTATTTAACTATGTTCCACCCCTCCGACACTCTTGAGGATTTTATACATAATAATTCGATAGCAATACATCATTCCTAATTTTTTTGGAGATTGTCACTCAAAGGGTTGTTCTCAAAAACCACCCCAAAAAATGAAAATAATTTTTTCCACCCCTTGTGATTAAACTAAAATTCTGAAAAAAATAAATGTTATAAAGTTAATAAATATCTGTCTTTTCCATTTGAATGTGTGCAGATATCACAACTCGTTTTCGAGGAAATCGGCGTTAACTCTGAGGGTTGTCATCCCTATATCTCCCTTATACGATGGGGTAGGCATTTGAAACTTTCTGTAATTGATTTTTGGATATAAAGGAATATTTAGAATGAATAAATATCAAAATTGGTGCGGGGACCGTTTTCCCATATTTATCCGGCTAGACCTGTGACGGTGGGGGAAAACCCGAAGGGGGTTCCCTGGAGTGGGGGCAGTCAGGGAAAACGGCCCTCCACGCACCGATGCTCACACCCACGGCCGATTTATTTAACGGGGCGCCAGTGCTAATGCACTCGTCCGTAGTAATCGCCCTTCCGGCTGCTCTGTCGGGAGCGGGAATCAGAGGGGGTCAGAAAAAAAACTAGTAAAAGACCCGCGAGTTCGTATCCAATAGAAAATGCTTTTATTCGGGCCTCCAAGTAGGCCACGTAAGCAAAACAGAAAAATGAATTCGCGTGGGCCCCACGCGTTACAAGCAACGGTCGAGGAAAAGGGGTCGACTCGCCAGTTGCGAGGGAGGCTTTCGCGGCGCGGGGGCTCACGGTACGCGCGAGTACAAAGATAGAACGGTCCAAAGAAAACGCTGCGGTATTCGCCCGCGAAGGAACACGCCCTCTTAGGGGTCGTGGACAGTAAGGGGACGTTGGTCCTAAATACCGAAATACAGCGAGAGAAAAAAAAACTAGATTAGAGGGGACGGTGTCGTGTAAACCGTCCGCGGCCTCTAGGGTCCTCGTCACTGGGGCCAGGGGTCCTATCGCCCTCGCCCACGCGCAAATGAATAACAATAAAAAGGGTACGGAGATGACTCCTACCTTTTTGCGCTGGTGTACTCCAAAAATATTCCACACTGGGGCGGCGGCGACAAATACTCCACGCAGGCACACACACACAATAGAAATAAGCAGAAAAATAGCAGAAAAACGGAACGCACTACAAACAAATCAAACTAAAAACGAGACACGAAAGAAAGAGGAAAAGAAAAGGTTCGAAACCGAGGCTTTTAGCGGGGCCTTGGCGAAAATCCTACTCGACGTCGCGGCGGCTCGCTTGCTTCTCCTCGATCCATCCTCTTCTTCCCCGATTCGCGGTATTCCCTCACCCCGAGGATTTCGGCGTCGAGGATGGGCCATTCCACGGTGGTGTCTGGTGGCCAGGTCCTGGGGCCCTCTCGAGGTGGCAGTTGAGGGTGGCTTGTCCCCAGGCCTAGCGTTTCCCGGTGATCGGCTGCCGGTCGCCCCCGCGGAGGATGACGGGGTGGCGCCGCGACCGGACAGCCGGTGTCCCCTTCGGTGGACCCATCCCGCGCCTCCGTCGCTCAGGGAGAGGTTCCTCCGCGACCGGGGACAACGGTGGATCCTTCCTGGTGTTGGAGAAGGGGGGGGGGGGGGGGGGGGGGGGGGGGAGAGAAAAGCGTGGCGTCCGCGAAAAAAATTAAAATGAAAAAAAAACACATGCACCCGCTCACTCATTCATACCTGCCCCAGCGGCGAGGGGGTCCGCTTGGGCGGAGGAGTGGGGCTGGCAATTCGAGAGGATCCTCGTAACGAGGCATAACCAAAAAAAAAGAAGGTAATCAACCAAATGAAAATATGCCTCGTTACAGACCATTTTCTAACAAATCAAATTGATGCATTTTTAGAACGATACGGAGACTGTACCAAGCAATGGGAATAATACACCAACGTCAACGTGAACTCATCTTGCTGCATAAGTCACGTGTCAAAGCGGCAAAGCTTAGTTAGTATTTTGGTACAGTGCATTGTAATTGCCCTTTCTTGTCTTTCCCGTGCATAGCACGGGGCGTTCCACTAATATTAATAACAATAGTTTTTCGCTAATATCTCGAAAACTAGAGTTTTCCGTCAATTATGCATAAGGAAAAACTCGTTCAGAATCATGCCACTAATAACGTATTAGAAGGACATTAAAATCGTCCAAAGTTGATTTCAAAACTTTTCAACAATTTTTCGCTAATATCTCGAAAACTAAAGCTTTCCGCGAAATTTGTATATGAACAAAATTAAAAGCGCACTAAAATCGAGAAAAGTTTATTTCAAAAGTTGCCGGTTTTTTTGCAATAACAACACTTTGCAATTAAAAAATAAAAAATTTTTTGATAATGGTACTAATGGGGAGTCAGAACCTACCAGATGCAAAAGGTTTCGTTCCGATCGGTCCATCCAGCTAGGCGTAATTGGCGGGCACACATAAAAAATAAAATATACTGATCGAATTGAGTAACCTCCTCCTTTTTCGAAGTCGGTTAAAAAGGGGTCGAAACTTTAAAGGCTCGTTTCACCCCTTAAACTCGCGTCTCAGCCGTTAAAGAAAAAATACGTGTCCCTTATTTTTGCCTGCTTAACAAACCTACGAAGTTTCATCAAAATCGGAGGGGGACATTTGCGTGCCTTTCCTTGTTAGTATCTAAAATCTCTGAATTTTTGGGTATCTCGACTTCCTCCCAAGTATTGTTTTCACTGATCGATTCTATTTCCCTTTCCATTGCCTGTAACCAATATTTCCTATCCTGCCTTTCTTCTATCTCATTAAAGTCTTTAGGAGCTTCCCCAACATAGGACATAGCATCAAAAGCCATATACATTTCATAATCTCTTAGTCTAGATGGCAACATTCTAACCCTTTTATCTCTCTTATTCTTGAGCTCAGTATTAGCCTCACTCACTCTTTCCTGTTCTATATCTTCTAAAGTATCTTCCTCTCTTACAGTTGTCCTATCTCTCAGTTCTTCCTTACTTTCTATGTCTTCTAAATTATTCTCATTTTCATCTACTATTTGCACCTGTTTTAGTTTCTGCTGAGTGGATTTTTTATTGACTACGACGTCTCTTGATACTATAATTTTCTCTCTTTTAGGATCCCACAGTCTATAACCATTCTGAGCGTATCCTATCAATATACATTTTTCTGCTTTCGAGTCTAACTTACTTCTCAACTCCTTCGGTATATGGACGTATGCCACTGAACCGAAAACCCTCATATTTTTGACATCTGGTCTTCGACCATACCACACCTCAGCTGGTGTAACTCCCAACAGATTTGCACTGAGACTCCTGTTTACAATATATGCCGCAGTTCTAATAGCTTCACCCCAAAACTCCCTAGAAATGTTTGCATCATTAATCATTGACCTCGCCTTATCAATGAGGCTCCTGTTAAATCGTTCAGCTTTACCGTTGTGCTGAGGTGTATATGGGATGGTATAATCTATTCTAGCTTCATTTTCTTTACAATAATTTTTCAAGTTTTCTAAAATACGAGGTGTGACCCAAAAGTAACGAGACTCGGTGTGTATCTTGAAAAAACAATGGAATTGGCAGCAATTGTTTTTGTGGCATCATTCCACATACCTCCTCTATCCATGTTGCAAATTTCGATTGAATCGGTCATACCATTTGGAAGTATTGCGTTATTTAGTGAACACGTGCAACTGCATTTTGCCGGAAAAATGTCTAACGTAAAAACCGAACAGCGAATAAACATCAAGTTTCTTGTAAAATTTGTTGAAATCTGTTGTAACATGTAATGAGACATGGATTTTTACCTATAACCCACAAAGTAAGCGCCAATCGATGCAGTGGAAATCTTCAGGATCCCCAAAACCCAAAAAAGCACGCATGTCAAAATCAAAATTCGACATTAATGGAATTGTAATGATTGAGTGGTTTCCCAGTGATCAAACTGTTAACCAACACTATTACATTGAAGTACTAAAAAGATTTAGTGAAAAAATTAGGAAAAAAAGGCCACAGTTGTGGAGCGATGGATGGCTGTTGCACCAGGACGATGCACCCGCTCACACGGCATTGTCTGTCAAGCAGTTTCTGACCAGCAAAAATATTACTGTGATAGGGCATCCTCCTTATTCACCTGATTTGGATCCATGCGACTTTTTTTTATTTCCTAAAGTTAAATTTTGCTTAAAGGGAACCCATTTCACCTCAGTTGAAGAGGTTCAGGCAAAAACGGAGAATCTTCCGAAAGGACTTCCAAAAACCTCGTTCCAGAAGTGTTACATGCAATGGCAGCGCTGAATGCATAAGTGTGTGAATGCTAAAGGGGACTACTTTGAAGGTGATAATGTCACGGAGAACTGATTCTGCAGGTACAATGATTTATTGGACCAGTCTCGTTACTTTTGGGTCACACCTCGTATACTCTCTCCCATTATCACACCTCAACACAGCAATTCTTTGATTAAACATTACTTGTGCCATCTGAGCATATTCTCTAAACTTATCAAACACTTCAGTCTTATTTCTAATAAGGTAAATACATACAAAATTAGAGTACCCATCAATAAAGGTTACAAAATATTTATACTCGCCATTTGAAATAGGTGTTATTGGCCCACACACATCAGAATGCACAATTTCCAGAATTCTCCTACTCTGAGTCCAGTGCCAAAACTGAATCTTGTCATCTTACCTTTTATACAGGGTTCGCAAAGCTCACTACTATTTACCTTTATGTTACCTAAACCTTCAACCATCTTTTCGTCTACCAGTTTCCTAAGATTTGAGTATACAATATGACCATACCTCCTATGCCATAATGTTGCTTCTTCATTTTCAGTTTCAGTATTTAAACATTCATCTCTTAATATCTTAAACGAAATCTCATATAGATTATCTCTATGACCTAACCCTATCAGAGTCTTATTATTCACAAGTCGCACCTGACCATTCTCAAAAATTACTTTTATATTTGACATCTCCAACCTTTTAACTGACAAAAGGTTTCTCCTTAAAGTAGGTACATATAACACATTCTTGATTGTACATCTTATTTTTCCATTTCCTGTTTGACTTAATACATCTATCTTTCCTATTCCAACAGCTTCTAAGTACTGGTTATCTTTGGCAATAGCTATTATTATAGGTTTTTTTACAATTACTAACTTTGAAAAATATTTGTCATTATTTACCAGATGGTCAGTACATCCTGAATCAACAAAGAACGTGATTTCCTTGTCATCTACAACAATTTTATCTTCTTTACTATTACCCATGAAGCAGATATTGTTGTTTCCCAGTTCTCTGGCTTGCTGATTCCTCTCAGTATAATTTCCTCTTCTGACTGCTTGGTAACCTCTGCTTTGCCCTCTCTGATTTCTGGCGAGTTGAGTTTGGTACGATCCTCTTGTGCCATATCCTTGGCTAACTCCCCTTGTTAGCCCTCTTCTTGGATATCCTCTGCTTTGCCCTCTCTGATTTCTAGGTTGTTCGTATCTTTTAGATTCCTCCGATGGCCACTTCTTACAGTCCCTCTTAAAGTGTCCATGTTCTCCACAGCCATAACAGACTCTATGCCTGTTCGCTGCGAAAGCAGCAGATTCCACATCTTCCCTATCGTTATTTATTGATCTTCCCGTTCTCTTTTCAGCTTCAGCTTTCAACTTTGACTTTACCAAATTGAATGTGAGAATCTCTGCTGGCATATTCTCCAACACTGTCACCACCATTTCATATGACTTTGCTAGAGAGAGGAGCAGATTACATATGGCATCTTCTTCTTTAACTTCCACACCAGATGTCTTAAGTTGATTCAGCACTTCTTCAAATTTTAGAATGAATTCCTCCAAGTTTTCATTTTCACTTAGTTTCATCGTCATTAGCTTCCTTTTCAGAAATAGTTGCCCTGGCATGCCCTTTTTCTCATATGCCTCTCTTAGACTTTCCCACATAGCATATGCTGTCTGCTTTCCTCTGATTAACTCTAACTGGCTATTGTCTACGCTTTGAACAATAATTGATTTGCATTTATTATCCTTTCTCCTTGCTTCTTCCCGTTTTTCAACTATTGCGTAATCCATATCTCTATATTCATTATTAACCATTTCTTTTACATCTTGTTCAATCATTATAGTTTCAACTCTAAATTTCCATGCGTAATAATTATCTCTCACTAAGGGATCAATGTTAAAATAGTTGTTAACACATACCGCCATTTCTCGGATCGTTTTTCTCCACGCGGTTAACCTCAATTTTCTTAATCCACTCGAATCAAGCCTCCTGGGCCCATAACCTATGATTATTTTTATGTATAAATAATCCACTCCTGTCTTCGTTGGTTTAGAGATATATATTTCCTTTAATTAATTAACAATAATAAAATAACGCAATAGACTGTAATGCTTTTCATGTCTTGCACCACACGTGTCTCTCATTTCTTTTTCCGACTCTCTTCAACCTCTCACACGCTCCCCAGATGGCACCACACTCACACTCACACACATATATATATATAAGGTGAGAAAGAAGCGTTACCTCTCAACACTATTAATTGGTAAAAAGAAGGGAACAATTTTGTGTGTCACAAAATAAAAATTAACTGCGCCTGATATAGTGATATAACAAAATAATTATTCTTCAACTATATATATAACTAATTTAAGCCTGTTTGGGAAAAATCCCGAACCATCGAACCATCCAAACCGCGCTCTCGTTCTCTCGCTCCCACCTCTTGCGTGTCTCTCTTTGTTTTGAAGCATACTACGAGGTGAGGGGCGCGGGGAGCGAGACGAGCTAGCTCGCGAAGGACCGCGAAGGCCCGCTCGACGCGAACCTTCGCGGTCGGTTACACCTATTTTGTAAATATTGCGTCGAGAAGGTTCGTACTTCGAGAACTATCGACCTCGTTAGGTTTATATACGCGCCGAATTCTCGAAAACAGTCAGTGTATGTTTGGAATCTATCAGCTGTTCAATCGCTAGCGCTCAATCGACGTCATTGTAATTTTGCGGCCCTTTTAATAAAATCTGACCTAAGCGAACTTTTCTCGTGGTGACTTACACCTTCGCAACTCCCTCCTTTACAACGCGAACGCATCGGGCACGATCCGGACCTTTTGCTCTCTTAGCGTAACGAGATTGAACCGGAAAAATTCAAACTTTCGGCAATCAAGTCGCACAAAGCCCTTCAACTATATATAGAACTAATTTAATAACGCCAATGTTATGCATTGTTGGTCGTACTCAATAAAAAGTATAATATAATCTGATAAAAACATTGATTGATTGATAGATTTTATAAGGGCCTCGACTGCTATGATCATTGGCCCTATTAGTTGATAATGGCAATAAACATTAACGCATACGCCACCATAAAATTTATAACTATAGGTAGTTTGGCGGTTTGGCTGACTGAGTGGGAGAGCTAGGAAAAATGAAGGAGAGAGAGAGTTTCATCCGGATCCTGCTAGTGGATTCGACAGTAAGGCATCCTAGCAGACCCTTGCCTTAGACGCGGGAATGTATGGAAGGGAAAAAGTCAAGTCTCGGTCAAAGAGTAGGGATACAAGAGGCGACACTAGACAAGGAAATCTATTTCCTAGAGAGGATAGAGGATACAACTAATTTAAATGTCCAAATCAAAAGAATTGGAGGTGCGCATGTGCATAGTGTAGAAGTATGGCGGTCGAAAAACAATAGTTTAAACTTGTATATTCACCAGTCATTTATTTGTTATAAATATTTTGTCATATCTCTGTAACACATTCATCTGTAATTTCTTGTAATATATAGATTTTCATTTTTTTATAAGTTATTTGTAATAATCATTTCCGTAATACATATTCTTCAAATATATTTTGCAGAGCAATTATTTTGGTATATTCTTTTCTCTTTCAACTTTTCAACGTTGCACAGTGGCGAAAAACGGCGAAAACGTGGACAAAAGTCAAAAAATGAAAATCGCAGTTCTTGAAATCTGTTTAATGGAACTAGTTTATAAGGAATCTGTGCATAATGTTCTCGCACTTTAAATGATTTTATTATTACCATTTCGAAGATATAAGCCTCCAAAGTTGAACATTTTTTAAAGTCAATTTTTCCGGGCAAAGTTTAACATAATGTTGTTTATTATTTTTTAAATATTATATTCATCTAGTATTTTTAGCTTTTTATATAATACTTTAGTATTATAATTTGTGACGGATCGGTGGGGGAAAGCCCGAAGGGGGTTCCCTAGAGTAGGGGCAGTTAGGGAAAGCGGCCCTCCACGCACCGAAGCTCACACCCACGGCCGATTTATTTAACGGGGCTTTGGCGAAAACGACTCGACGTGATTACGCGGCGGCTCGCTTGCTTCTTTTCTTCCTCGTGATCTTCTTCCTCGGTTCGCGGTATTCCCCCACCCCGAGGATTTCTTTTTGCGCTGGTGTACTCCAAAAATATTCCACACTGGGGCGGCGGCGACAAACACTCCACGCAGGCACACACACACAATAGAAATAAGCAGAAAAATAGCAGAAAAACGGAACGCACTACAAACAAATCAAACTAAAAACGAGACACGAAAGAAAGAGTAAAAGAAAAGGTTCGAAACCGAGGCTTTTAGCGGGGCCTTGGCGAAAATCCTACTCGACGTCGCGGCGGCTCGCTTGCTTCTCCTCGATCCATCCTCTTCTTCCCCGGTTCGCGGTATTCCCCCACCCCGAGGATTTCGGCGTCGAGGATGGGCCATTCCGTGGTGACGTTTGGTGGCCAGGTCCTGGGGCCCTCTCGAGGTGGCAGTTGGGGGTGACTCGTCCCCAGGCCTGGCGTTTTTTGATGGTCGGCTGCCGGTCGCCCCCGCGGAGGATGACGGGGTGGCGCCGCGATCGGACAGCCGATGTCATCTTTGGTGGACCCATCCCGCGCCTCCGTCGCTCAAGGAGAGGTTCCTCCGCGACCGGGGACAACGGTGGCTCCGATGGTGGCTGGAGGCAGAAGGGGGGGGAGAGAAAAGCGGGGCTCGCAAAATATATATAAAAAGGAAACATTCGAAAAAGAAAAAAAACACACACACACATGCTCATTCATTCTTGCCCCAGCGGCGAGGGGGTCCGCTTGGGCAGGGGAGTGGGGTTGGTAATTCGGGGAGATCCTCGTAACGAGGCATAACAGCCAAAAAAAACAAAATCGACTAAATGAAAATATGCCTCGTTACAAGGGTAGAAAGGGGGGAGGAAGACGTGGCGTCCGAAGTAAAAAAAAACGGGGCACACTCTCACTCTCTCTCTCTCTCGTTCTTGCCCCAGCGGCGAGGGGTCCGCTTGGGCGGAGGAATGGGGCCGGCAATTCGGGAGAATCCTCGTAACGAGGCATAGTAACCAAGAAAAAAGAAAGTAATCAACTAAATGAAAATATGCCTCGTTACAAATTATGTAAGTTACACAACAAAATGTTTATTTTTAATACTGATATGGAAAGAGATATAAACCATAGATATATTTAATGTATATGTAAGGTAAAAGTTGTGATCTACGCCTCAGTTCACCTACCAAGTAGGCTTAAATGAAAGCTGGAAGCTTCCCGAATAAGGATCTGTAACGATATCTTGCGGTAATTTGCGGTTTTCTGAGTTGTTTCGTATTGTAACCGGCGAGCGCAGGCGGCCCTGAATTCACCTCAAGACGAAAACAAACCATTTCGTCTCCCCGCATCCCTGCTGTCTTTAAATCCAACGGCAATGTTTTTCGTTCGTCGCGTTACCGTTAGCATTGTCGTTAATCCGGTTATTGGCTCCGATCGCACGGTGCGCCGGATTAGCGACAGCTGATTGGTTCGTGACGTCACGGCGCGTTTCCGAATTCAGGTGATCGTCTAGCTCTCGCCGGTTAGAAGACAACGAAACCCCAAGTACGACACATCCTCGCGATTACCGATCCGACAGTGATATTAGTCACTCCCCAATTACAAATAATTAATTTTTCACGTTTTTCGTCTCCGTGTGTGAATCGTCTTGTTTTCGGTGTGTGCGTGATAATACTCAGTGTCGTTTGTGTTAACATTAAATTTAGTTAAGAACAATCGAGTTCCGTTCATTGAAGGAACCCTCACCATTCCTGAGTTCCCAAACAATAAAGTGGTCCTTCGAGCCGGATCTTCACGAGTGTATCACCGTGAAACCTGCACCTATCGACACCGGATTGTGGAAAATCATCCCCGAACCGAGAGACACGCACACGACCATCCCAACGGTTCGCCAAGGGTCGTTGAAATTATTTAAATCCAACGACCAACCGATCGAAGCGCACCCTCGCGCTGCAACCAACCAGTTCCCAGAGCCGTTCCGAATTTGAAAAATTCCAAGATGGCGAAAACTGGAGAAGAGAGGATCAACCTGAAGGTGGAGATGGCAACCTTTGACCGCACGGCGAAGCTGATCGGCAATTTCATCCGGAATGTGGAGAAGCTTGGCGAAGAACACCGAACCAAAGCGACCCTGAAGGGACGACTCAAACTCCTGGACACCTACTGGACCCAGTGCCAAACGGCGTGTTCAAGGATTGAAGTCGCCGCCACCACCATCGAGCGGGAGGAGCTCCCGTTCTTCCAAGGGGACTACCTTGAGGAGGTGGAATCCTCATACTTCGCTGCATATGATTACCTGCACAACAAGCTGGCCACCTTCGAGGAGACGCTGCCACCCACCTCCACTCCGACGTCGCCCGGTCCGGGCCCCGTGAGTCAAACCCCCATAAAACTGGCTGCAATTGACCTCCCGACGTTCTCGGGCGTGATCACCGAGTGGATCGCGTTCCGCGATTTGTTTACTTCACTCATAATCAATAATTCGAGTCTTACCGGAGTGCAAAAACTCCACTATCTATTGTCGACGCTCCGAAAGGACGCCGCGAGGTTGGTTGCACATATCAGTCTTTCCGATGCAAATTTCGACATTGCCTGGGGTCTACTGGTTGCGCGATACGACAGACACCGCGCAATTGTTACCGCTCACTTAAATCAATTTTTTGCGATCCCTGCTGTGGGATCCGATCGCTACACCGGGTTGACAAGACTCCGCGCTGGCTATACGGAGGCGCTTAACGCTCTCCGGAAGCTTGATCAGCCAGTAGACGCCTGGAATAACATTGTCGTACACTGCCTCGTCCAAAAATTGGACCCCAAGACCCGTTCCCAATGGGAACTCCACATCGGTGAGGAGATGACTTTCCCATTATTGAGTCAGCTAATCGCGATGATTGACTCGCATGTACGCGCGTTGGAAGCCACCGTCCCCCTCCCGGTTGCAACAACCGGAACCGTGCGGAGTGAAACGTCAACTTCGAATAAGTCGCGAAAGTCGGAGATACGAAATACTGTTCGAACCCATAATACCGTTATTTCTCACGGAAATTGTCCGTGGTGTCCGGAGTCACACCGTCTGGTGCAGTGTAATAAATTTCGATCCATGAAACCTGCAGATCGCGATGCGTGGGTGCGTCGACAGGCTCGATGTTGCAACTGTCTAAGTCGTGGCCATCGTGCGGTTGATTGCCCTAGCACTTTCTCGTGCAATATTTGTAAAAATCGACACCATACGTTGCTCCATCCTGAAAATTTAATATCTACCTCCGCGACTAAAAATTCTTCCAACAACCAAACGCGCTCTGACTGCACTCCGTCCGCGCCTGAACGGTCAAGTACTCCGCCAATTCCAAATACGATCACGACATTATCCGCGCACGCTGACCGTCAACACCATTTGATTTTACTTGCAACCGCGTGGGTGACGGTGGAATCCACTCAAGGACGAACCACCACAGTGCGTGCCCTTCTTGATCAAGGTTCCGATGCAACCTTCATTTCCGGGTCTCTCGTGCAAACCCTTAGGCTCAAACGAGAAAAGGCTTCCGCTCGTGTCGCGGGTATAGGTGGCGAGCTCTCTACCGAAATCAACACCATAGTTCATTGTTGTCTTCGCGCCACTGATACCCCCTCTCCAATCGTACCAGCTCGCGCGCTGGTCTTACCGCGAATTACTTCCTACATTCCCGACCGAACCTGCCTCCCTGAAGCGCTGACGTTCTGTCAAGACCTACCGCTCGCAGATCCTGACCCCTGCTCCTCCACACCCATTGACCTGCTCATTGGTGCAGACCTCTACGCTGCAATAATGCTGGACGGAATTCGAAAAAATTCCACCGGAACCTTACTCGCCCAGCGATCGATCTTCGGATGGATTCTTTCCGGATCACTTCCAACCCTTCACCGTTCGCGACTGCCCATCCGAGTCCACCACGCGAATCTCTCCGACCTCAATGAAACCCTTCAGCGCTTCTGGGAGGTGGAGGATCTTCCCGCCTGCGGTTCCGTTCTGTCGTTGGAAGAGGAGCAATGTGAGGCCCATTTTGTGGCGACTCATTCTCGCACTTCCACCGGTCGTTATATCGTTCGTCTTCCTTTTCGCGAAGGCCCTCCTATTAACATCGGGGACTCTTATTCCGTCGCATTAGCGTCTTTGAATCGCATTGAGAAAAGATTCCTCAAATCGAACGAGTTGCGCGAACACTATACCGCGTTTATGGAGGATTATCTCCAATCCGGTCATATGCGTCCCGCCGATCCATCCCTCCTCCAGCGACAGAACGCGTTTCTTCCACACCATGCCGTGACCAGGGAGGATAGCGTCACCACTAAGCTACGGGTAGTTTTCAACGCTTCAGCGCGAACCTTAAACGGAAAATCAGTTAACGACCATCTTCTAGCAGGCCCCAAATTACAGACCGATCTCGTTTCCCTCGTTCTCCGTTGGCGACAGTGGAGAGTCGTTTTTACTGCGGATATCGCACAGATGTATTGGCAGATTCTGGTACATCCCGACGATCAACGATACCAGTTAATTTTGTGGCGGTTTAATCCTTCTGAACCGGTGAAATCATATCAACTCTGTACGGTCACCTATGGGACGACCTCTGCTCCTTACCAAGCCCAACGGGTCATCCAGCAGCTAACGGAGGATGAGGGCCCCGATTTCCCACTCGCGATCCCAGTATTAGGCAATGAGCGATACGTCGATGACATAATGTGAGGCGCAGATACCATCCCTGCCGCGATCGCGAAACGGCGAGAAACCGTAAATTGTCTTGCGCGAGGTGGATTCGTTCTCCGAAAATGGGCTAGCAATGACCCTGAAATCCTGAAAGAAATAGAACCATCGAACCATGGACTCGCGCTGGAGCGTCCTTTTGACCTAGAATCCAAGGTCAAGATCCTCGGACTAAGTTGGAATCCTGCACGCGACCAATTCCAAATTTCTGTTGCACTTCCCCGCTGGGAAACCCCGACGAAGCGACGAATTCTATCCATTGCCGCTCACCTCTTCGATCCTCTTGGCTGGCTCGCACCAGTCATCCTGATTCCGAAAATCCTCATCCAAGAGTTGTGGAAGCTTAAACGAGGATGGGACGAAGCCCTTCCAGGCGAGATTGCGTCACGGTGGACCACCTTCTACGATGAATTGACCGCGCTCAACTCCCTAACCATCCCTCGATGGTCCGGTTACGGAAGCGACACGCAAAGTGTCCACCTCCACGGATTTTGCGACGCGTCGGAACACGCGTATGCCGCGGTTGTTTACCTCGCTGTGAAAACTCCGTCTGGACCGCGTGTTCAATTACTCCTCGCGAAAACGAAGGTGGCTCCCGTGAAAACTCTCACCATTCCCCGACTCAAGCTGTGCGCGGCAGTATTGCTGGTACGGTGCTTGAAATGTGTTCTTCGATCACTCCCGTTTGAGGTCGCGTCCGTTCACTGTTGGAGCGACTCCACCATAGTCCTGAGCTGGCTTCAAAAAACTCCCTCCACGTTACGAGTTTTTGTCGCGAATCGGATCGCTGCCATTCAAACCGAAATACCCGCCGCAAACTGGCGACATCTTTCGTCCGAGGACAATCCCGCAGATTGTGCGACCCGGGGATTATTTCCTTCGAAAATCGCGACCTTCAAATTGTGGTGGCACGGTCCCTCCTGGCTCACGGCTGAACCTACCGCATGGCCAAGCCAAACTCCCCTTACCAACGCTTGCGACGGCCCTGATCCCGAAATAAAAACCGTTACTGTGCATCATGTGCAAGTGCAATGGGACTTGTGCACCCGCATCTCCTCGTGGCCGCGCCTTCTACGTATTACCGCGTATGTACGACGCTTTGTAACGCGATGCCGATACCCTGACGTGGCAGACACAGAAATTTGTTTGTCGCGAGATGAGGTCGTCGGCGCACAGTTCTTTTGGGTGCGCTCCGCGCAGCGCAATGCATTCGCCCTCGAATACCGGTCATTGAAAGGAGGCCATCCTCTGCCCGCAAATTCACCTCTTCGCAAGCTTGACCCGTTTCTAGATGAGTCCGGTCTTATCAGAGTAGGAGGACGCCTGCGACTTTCTGACCTTCCCTTCTCTGTTCGGCATCCAATAGTACTCCCGCAATGTGATATCGCGAAACTAATTATTTCCCAAATTCATCTTGACACTTTCCATGGCGGAGTCCAGTTAATGCTTCGTGTATTACGGGAAAAGTATTGGGTGCTCGGCGCCAGAAACCTAGTTCGAAATTGCATACATCGTTGTGTCCGGTGTGTCCGCGAGCGAGCTATCTCCGAAACTCAATTCATGGCCAACCTTCCAAAATCCCGTATCCGCATATCACGTCCATTTACACACTGTGGTGTTGATTATGCCGGTCCCATTCGAGTTCGACCAGCGTCCGGTCGTGGCCGTACGACGATCAAGACATATATTGCCATCTTCGTGTGCTTCGCGACCCGCGCAATTCATCTTGAATTGGTCCACGACTACTCCGCGAACGCCTTCATCGCCGCGCTCGAACGATTCTGTGCTCGTCGCGGAATTCCAGAATCCCTGTATTCGGACAACGGTACCACGTTTCACGGGGCGGAGCGTGAATTGCGAGAAGCGTTTAAAACCGTTATGACCAGCGATTCTTTTCGAAACCGACTATTAAAAGATTCAATTGATTGGAAGTTCCTTCCTCCGGCAGCTCCGCATTTCGGTGGCTTGTGGGAGGCCGGGGTCAAAAGCGTGAAGCACCACCTAAGAAGGGTGCTGGGCGCCTCCACCCCGACGGTGGAGGAATTCAGTACTTTATTATGTAACATAGAATCATGTTTAAACTCACGACCTCTGGCCCCTCTCAAGGATGACATCGATTCCTTCGATGCCCTCACGCTAGGGCATTTTTTAATCGGCACGGCGTTAAAGAGCATTCCTATGCCTTCCGTATTCGACAAACCCGAAAATCGACTAAACCGATGGACCCTCATGCGACAAAAGTACGAACAATTTTGGCGACTGTGGTCCCAAGATTACCTCCATACCCTCCAACAACGAACAAAGTGGCGTGAACGTCGTCCAAATCTCCGACCGAACGATCTTGTACTTGTAAAAGAAGCAACGCTTCCTCCTGCCAAATGGCATCTCGGTCGAGTAATTGAATGTTTTCCTGACGGTGAAGGATTAGTGCGAGCCGTGCAAATACCAACGGAGTCAACCACTCTCATTAGACCGATTACGCAATTGTGTAAACTCCCTGCTTCAAATAGCGTGAATGGCGAACCTTGCGACGAGCGCAGCGCGAAAAACGACGATCAAAATAAACAAGAATAAGTGTGGTTGTCTCTCTCTTATATTTACCGACACATGAACGGCGCGTTATCATCCGATTGCGAACGCAAGTCATCTCCCTCCCGATGTGGCGGACTCACGTGGTCCGGTACCAACCCTCGATTTGCACTCCGAGGTCTGTGAGTGTCACCGATCTGCGATTAATTTTGTAAAAGAAATTCACCCATTGTACCTAAAATTTGCGAAGTTAGCCTGTAAGTGTGTGAGCTGTATGCCTGAGTGATGTATGCCAGTAGGGATGTTCAACTACGCGTTAATCGATATCGTTTTGTTTCTTGTTTTAATTTTTTTTGAATCCCTCCGTGATTCAACGCGGGCGGCATGTTTCGTATTGTAACCGGCGAGCGCAGGCGGCCCTGAATTCACCTCAAGACGAAAACAAACCATTTCGTCTCCCCGCATCCCTGCTGTCTTTAAATCCAACGGCAATGTTTTTCGTTCGTCGCGTTACCGTTAGCATTGTCGTTAATCCGGTTATTGGCTCCGATCGCACGGTGTGCCGGATTAGCGACAGCTGATTGGTTCGTGACGTCACGGCGCGTTTCCGAATTCAGGTGATCGTCTAGCTCTCGCCGGTTAGAAGACAACGAAACCCCAAGTACGACACATCCTCGCGATTACCGATCCGACAGTGATATTAGTCACTCCCCAATTACAAATAATTAATTTTTCACATTTTTCGTCTCCGTGTGTGAATCGTCTTGTTTTCGGTGTGTGCGTGATAATACTCAGTGTCGTTTGTGTTAACATTAAATTTAGTTAAGAACAATCGAGTTCCGTTCATTGAAGGAACCCTCACCATTCCTGAGTTCCCAAACATGAGTTATTCACATTTTTGTTCACACGCGCGCCTTATTATTGCATGCAACAACAGCGGTTTCGGACGTTTTTAACCGACTTCGAAAAAGGAGGAGGTTACTCAATTCGATCAGTATATTTTTTTTTTTTTTTTTCCTATGTGTGCCCGCCGATTACGCCTAGCTGGATGGACCGATCGCAACGAAACCTTTTGCACTGGTAGGTTCTGACTCCCCATTGGTACTATTATAAAAAAATTTTTCATTTTTTAATTGCAAAGTGTTGTTATTGCAAAAAAACCGGCAACTTTTGAAATAAACTTTTCTCGATTTTAGTGCGCTTTTAATATCTTATCACGGACATGATTCTGAACAATTTTGTTCATATACAAATTTCGCGGAAAACTTTAGTCTTCGAGATATTAGCGAAAAATTGTTGAAAAGTTTTGAAATCAACTTTGGACGATTTTAATGTCCTTTTAATATGTTATCAGGGGCACGATTCTGAACAACTTTTTCCTTATCCGCAATTAAGGGGAAGCTTTAGTTTTCGAGTTATTAGCGAAAAACTATTGTTACTAATACAGTATTCACTCCGTAAATGTTACTTTTGCCGGTCTCGATTGTAACATTTACGGTAGAGGTCCTACATTCTTTGTAGTGTGCCGAACGTAGAAAGAGACAGCCATACAAAAGACAAAGAGGGATAGAGTTTCGAGCGTTCGGCAAACATGAAAGACTCGTGCCTGTTCTGTCTTTTAAATTTAAAAATTAAAATTCTTTATTTTTGGTTTTTCGTCAATGGAACTTTTAGCATCGTATTTGTCTCGTTTTTCTGATTAAAATGACACCAAACACGATATGATTACGATCGTAATTACTTATGTAACGAGCCATAAAAGTTTGGGATGTAACATTTACGGTAGAGGTGCGAATTCCTTCTAAAGACTTGCTATACAAGTAATTATGATTTTAATTATACCGTGTTTGGTGCCATTTTAATCAGAAAAACGAGACGAATACGATAATCAAAGCTTCATTGATGAAACCCCAAAAATAAAGAATTTTGATTTTTGAATTTATTATTAACATTTACGGAGTGAATACTGTATATTGAATTCTACGTATGCCTCCGTGCCTCTGGTGGTGTATGAGTCAACATGCAGTCGCCGATTTTCTACTGTTTCTACAAACACGTCTTGTCGGCCGAAAATCAGTATACATCTATAATAACTATTGTTATTGCAAAATTCTATGCTTTGGTATTGTTATGTAAGAAATGCACCGATCGCGATGAAACTTTTCGAATCTCGAAGATCTTTCCAAGATGATCTCATTTGTAACAGACCTTTATGGGACTCGTTAATTGTTAATAACTACTGATACTGCAAAAGATTTATTCTTACCCTGCAAGAAATATGGCGACCGTGATTTTCCAAAGTTGTTCCTGTAAGTAGACTTCGTCAATTTCTTTATCAATTGGCCGCAAATAAAAGAAAAGGAAAAAAAACAGACTTGTTAGTTGCAAAGGATTATTTTTTCTATGCATGTTCGCCGGTTTTTTCCTAGGTGGGTGGTCCGATCGGAACAAAGTCTTTCGCATTTTGTAGAGTCTGACTCCCCATTGCTACCATTACCAAAAATTTTTTCATTTTTTAGTTGCAAAAGATTATTGTTGCAAACAAAATTGAAAAACGAATATCCATGTTGTCTTTTACTTAATTATGCTCATGGCATTTACGCAGACAAAAAAAGCCCGGAAGAACTGTCTCACAGTACCCTATACAATTCCCCCCATTCCACTAAAAAGCGTGAAATAAAATAATTTTAAGAAAAAAAATACACCGACTTCGAAATGCACTAAAAAGTATCAAATAATTTCTATTTCATTCAATCATACAATTACGTCACAGATATGAATGAAACCTATTTACTTGTTAGGTAGTATATGTTAGCGTCTTGGGATGACGATAATATAAACTCATGTCCGTCATCGAGCTAAGGATCGGTGGTAACCGATAGCTAAGGACCGCGACGAATTCTAAGAGTCGCAAATGTTATGGTTAAAGGTCGATGCCTTCTTCTTTGAGGATCACCGAAGGTGTCGTGTCTCGTGGCCGATGACCCGACGTCATGGTGCTGCGTGGCACGTGCACAGAGATTAGGGTATTCTAGTAGGATCTGGTCACAGAGTGGGGAGGATATTGCATCCTTCGTTAAGCGGACCTTGAGGGACAGCAAGGCACTTAACCCAGAACTTTCAAAGAATACGGATCGCTAATTATCACAAAGACTTTTTATCTAACATCAGAAGTGGGATTCGTGCAAGTTATATTAAAACTCACGTTCACAATGGAGGGTGCACCGAGCACATCTAGTACGCCGTCGTTTGACGAACTTTTTCGACGTTTTATGGAAACGGTCGCGTCCGGTGTAGTTCCGACAGTTACGCCCGTGGTAAATGATAGGGCAGTCGCGGATGCCATACCAGAATTCGGCGGGTCTGATCTTGGCGAAGACGCGAATCAGTGGTGTAATATTGTGGAAAAAATCACGGAAAGACTTCCCGTGTCGCAAAGACTTTCTTTGGCCACCCATGCATTGACGGGTGCTGCCAAAAAGTGGTATAAAGGATGGGAGGGAAACCCGAGGACGTGGACAACGTTTCGGGAGGACTTATGTTCGGTGTTTGTGTCGGAAGATAGACTGTGTGAAAGATTATCGCCTGCAGTGAATTACAATAGTTATGCTGCCGTGTCATACTCAGAGTACGCCCGAAATAAGTTAAAATATTACGGGCAAACACAGATTGCTTTTAAACCGCACGAGTTAATCAGCCTAGTGATAGGACACATAACTGATCCTAGCGTGCGCCAGTCATTAATGAATGCGCGCTATACCACCACCGCGGACCTATTGACTGGCATTGCAAACTTTGTTAAGGTGCCAGCAAAGAAAAAGGGCAGTGAGAATAAAAGTGCAACATTTAATCGTCGCGAGCAAACCCCGCGAAGACGATGTTTTTTGTGCAACGAGACTGGACACCTCCAAAATGATTGTCCAAGGAAACGGAAGGCAGAGGCTTCGTCGAAAATTCCCACGAAAAGGTTCAACGTGCCCACGTGCACATTTTGCACTTAAAGAGGACACGAAGAATCTGAGTGCTGGGTGAAGCGGCGAATACCTCGAGAAGACAATGACAGAAAGAAAACCAACAAACGTCATGGAGAGCCTGAGGCGAACACCTGCTTCGCGCTTGATCATAAGTTTACTCCTATTATTTTGGGAGATATGCTAGTGCGAAGTTGCCTTATAGACAGCGGGGCGACCTGTTCGCTAGTAAAAGAGCAGGTAGCAAAACGTGCACACTGCAGAATAGACCCACATGTAATGACCGTTAGGGGATTGTGTGACTCTGTTATGTCCACCGTCGGTATTACAACTGCTGTAATACAGACTGAAGAGGTGACCGCTGAGCTCGATTTTTTGGTGGTTCCCGAAAACGCTATGGCGTATGACGTCATAATTGGGAAAAATGTAGTGGCGCAGGGCGTCCAAATTTTGACGGGCTCTGATGGGGAGACGAAACTACAAAGATGCACACCAGCTCCGACGGGAATTCCAGAGGATTCAGCACCACAGTGCCATACTTGTGACGTCGGCGATGAGGGAGCACAGAGGGGAGTGGAAAATCTGATGGACCGGTTCAAGCACATGATCACGAAAGGCAATAAAGTGCGATGCGTGAGTACTGGAGAAATGAAAATTAAACTGAAGGAGGACAAGGTAATAAATTACCACCCTTATCGTTTATCTATTTCTGAACGCGAGAAGGTACGTGAAATTGTCGATGATTTGTTAGAAAATGGTATAATACGCGAAAGTGTTTCGCCGTTTGCTAGTTCGATAATTCTGGTCAAGAAAAAGAATGGCAAGGATCGGATGTGCGTTGATTTTCGTGCCCTAAATAGAATTACTGTTAAAGACCGTTACCCTCTACCTTTGATAGAGGACCAACTTGACCGTTTGGGTCGGGGAAAATACTACACGATATTAGACATGGCTTCCGGGTTTTACCAGATCTCTATTGCCGAAGAGTCCGTAGAAAAGACAGCCTTTGTGACCCCGGATGGGCACTATGAATTTTTAAGAATGCCTTTCGGGTTGGCTAATGCACCGGCTGTTTTTCAAAGGGCTATAAACACCGCTTTGGGAAAGTTACGTAATAAAATAGCTTTAGTATATATCGATGATATTCTTATTCCATCGCAGACCATAGAGGAGGGACTAGAGCATTTGGAAACAGTACTGCAAGCATTAGATACTGCAGGATTTTCTTTGAATATCGACAAATGTAAATTTTTCTAAAAGACTATTGAGTATTTAGGTAGAGAGGTCTCTGCGGAAGGTATCAGACCAGGGAAAGACAAGATTCGAGCCTTATTAGAATCGCCAATTCCAGCAAATGTAAAACAGGTTAGGCAGTTCATGGGCTTAGCCAGTTATTTTAGGAAATTTGTGCCTGAATTCACTGTACGGACAGCCTGTATAAGCAAATTGACGAGGAAAAATGAACAGTGGCACTGGGGTGAGGAGCAAGAGAAAGCTCGATCTTATGTTCTCGAGAAACTTAGTTCGAATCCGTTGCTCGTAATTTTTAATCCCGAAAGAGAAACTGAATTGCATACGGATGCAAGTGCAATCGGTTTCGGGGCTATCCTTTTTCAGAAAGTAGACGGAGATTCTAGAGTCGTAGCATATTTTAGCCGACGCACCACACCGGAGGAGTCCCGTTACCACTCCTATGAATTGGAAACGCTTGCAATTGTCAACGCGTTGAAGCATTTCCGTGTATATTTATTAGGTATCAAATTCAAAATTGTGACTGATTGCAATGCTATTAAAGCTACAAGTACCAAGAAAGATTTACGACCGCGTGTTGCAAGATGGTGGATATTTTTGCAAGACTATGATTTTGAAATAGAATACCGAAAAGACAAATATGTAGAACACGTAGATTACTTGAGTCGAAATCCGCCTAAAGATTATCGCGTAAACACAATTTGTAAAGATTCATGGCTAGACATCGCTCAGAGTAACGATGAGGAAACTCGAAGTATAATGGAACGTGTTAACAATGGGGATTCTATTTGTAGTGATTACATTATTCGGCAAAATGTTTTATGTAGGAAGTTAATTAGAGATACCGGTCGTGTAGTGTATCGTAGTTACGTGCCGAAAGGTAGTCGCATTGGATTATTACGATTATATCATGACGAAAATTGTCATGTTGGTTTTGACAAAACGTACGATCGGATATCCCAAAAATATTGGTTTCCGCGAATGAGAAATTTTGTTAAAAAATACATTGAGCACTGCATTACTTGCACTATCGCTAAAAAGCATACTGGGCCGAAACAGGGATTTTTACACTCGATACTTAAGAAACCTATTCCGTTTGATACAGTTCATGGAGACTGTGTGGGTCCATTTATAGAATCTCGTGAAGGTTACAAATATACTTTACTACTGGTAGATGCGTTCACGAAATACAGTAAATATTCGATATGTGCACCATTCTCGGGTCTGAACTGGTGCAGATATCGTACAGTTCCTACGTTGATTGATGTTTTGCCGAACGTAGAAAAGGACAGCGAGCGAAGGATACCGAATGTAAACAAACGGAAACATACTAAGGGATAATACTAATGAGTAAAACTTCTTTATTTTCCATTTTTTCGTTATCCAACTTTTACTAATGTATTCTTCATACTTTTCCGATTAAAATAAGACTAAACACTAAATAATTTAGACTATGTATAGTACATATTCGATATGTGCACCATTCTCGGGACCGAACTGGTGCAGATATCGTACAGTTCCTACATTTCGAGCGAAGGAGACTGAACGTAAACAAACAGTGACCTACCAGAAGGACACTCCTAATGCAAGAATAAAACTTTTTTATTTTTTATTTTTTTTTTGTGAAATTTTTTCCATCATATTTGTAACATTTTTGTCGTTAAAATGAGACCAAACACGACATACTTCGAGACATATTTACTTGTAATTTCAAGTGTTACGCGTACATCGATGATTTTACTCTAATAAGATATTGCAAGTAAATATAACTCGAATTACGTCGTGTTTGGTCTCATTTTAATCAGGAAAATGTCACGAACATGATAGAGAAAGTTTTATAAAAATTTGATAAAAAATAAAAAAGTTAGCAACGTATTAGGATTGTGAACAATTGAACAGACTTTTGATCTTTGCCGACAGCCACGATCGTAGTGTCTCTTTCTTTTTGACTCGCTATCCTCTTCGACGTGAAAAACTTTCATCGTCAATTAAACCAGTAAATATAGCCCAAATTATGTCGTGTTTGGTCTCATTTTAATCAGAAAAATGTAAAGAATCTTTCGGTAAAAGTTGTATTTCGAAAAAGTCAAAAATAAAAAAGTTTTATATTTGTATATGTATTGCTTCACGGATATACCCGAACCCGGATCATGTTACATTTCTCGGCGATCGAGCTTCTCGGCGTCTGAAGGGGTCTTCCCCCCAGTGGTGGGGATAACTTTGGTGCACATATCGTACAGATCATTTGTGCACATGTCGAATATTTACTGTATATACAATTGATCCCCTTAAAGTCGTTGAGTGGGCCTGAGATGCTACTAGTATTTCGGGACCGTTTAACTTTGTTTGGGACACCTAAGAGGGTGGTGTTAGACCGGGGTACAAATTTCACCTACAAGCCGTTACAAAAACTATTTCAGACACATGGCATCGAAGTACACTTAATTGCTACTGGGGCTCCACGCGCAAATGGGCAGGTAGAACGGTACGTTTCTACAGTAACGAATCTTTTAACGGTTGAAGCATCGAATAGTGCAGAATGGCCGAGCAAGTTGCCGAAGATTCAGCTTACTTTGAATACTACCGTTCAAAGTACGACTGGATTTTCGCCTATGAGATTATTATTTGGCTTAGAGCGCGGTACAAGTATTGCAGAGGCTGCTGAGAGAGAATTACCAGATACGGAAGATAGAATTGATCTAGGTGCTGATAGAGCTCTTGCGGCAGATCGATTAACAAAGAATGCCGAGTCGCAAAACAAACGTTTTAACAAAACTCGTCGGAATAATGTAGAATATAAAGAAAGAGATACTGTGTTTGTAAGTCCATCGGACACACGTAGGGCGAAGTTAGACATGAAATTTGTAGGTCCATTTAGGATTGAAAAAGTTTTAGAGAATGATAGGTACGAAATTATTGGGAAAAGTAAGAAATCACAAATAGTTCCTAAGGATCGTTTACGATTGTGGAAGGGTGAATGGCCAGGTGACGATGTTTCCGAAAATGTGAGTGACGACATGGATGAACCGTGTTAGCGGTAATAATTTAAATAATTATGAAAGGATGAGGAAAAGAAGTAATGATTTTGTATGAAAGTTGATCCTTATGTATGGTTTTATGGTTGAGATTGGCTGCCATAAAGTGTATTGTTAAAATGTCTGTCTGATGTATGTCAGTGATTTGTGGCGATACTTTTGTATCGCTGTTGCAGCATACTTGCGGGTATGGTCTGTGTTTGGAGTACGCATTTGCGAATGGTACCGCCTGTTTGCGCGGTATTCGCCTGTTTGTGAATACCGTGGCTGCCGGATGACACTGTGGGTGTCATCTGGAGGTGACGCACTTGCGGGTGTAGTCATCGTGGAAATAACGTATGAAAGGCGACAATGTCGTGTACGGAATAGAGTAACGTTATGGGTTCGAAGGTGACCTCTATCATGAGTGACAATAAGGCCACGGACTTGATAAGTTGCCTTGCGAAGGACGACGTTTGAAAGGTACACGAATTGCGCGGAATAGAGGACGTTATGATTTCGATAAAACTGTAGATTGTTTTATCGTGTGTTTGATAAGGCTGTGTGCCTGGAAATATGTGGAAACACTGTTAAGTGTTGTCTGTTGTTGTGGAGTGCTTGCGAGCGCTGCTGCTGTTATATGAGTATGTGAGAATACTGTTTGTGGAAGAACGCACTTGTGGGCGTTAGATTGTGAGATGAGCTTTGGTAAGCTGTCTTAGATTGCTTTAAAATATTTGAAAGCATTGTTATAAGATCGAGAGTAATGAAAGAGAGTAATTACGATTGAAAGTTGTGTGAGATTGTTGAAGGATAATCTGGTTGAATTATACCAAGTACAACTGTTGATGGATGCTTCTCGAGAGCGCGAAGCATGTCAGGTTGGCCGTGCTAGCGTCAAGCCGTGTGCAAAGGTGGCACACGTGTCAGGGTCATCGTATCCCGGATTTTGACCCGGTTCTTAGGGGTCTTGGGATGACGATAATATAAACTCATGTCCGTCATCGAGCTAAGGATCGGTGGTAACCGATAGCTAAGGACCGCGACGAATTCTAAGAGTCGCGAATGTTATGGTTAGAGGTCGATGCCTTCTTCTTTGAGGATCACCGAAGGTGTCGTGTCTCGTGGCCGATGACCCGACGTCATGGTGCTGCGTGGCACGTCCACAGAGATTAGGGTATTCTAGTAGGATCTGGTCACAGAGTGGGAAGGATATTGCATCCTTCGTTAAGCGGACCTTGAGGGACAGCAAGGCACTTAACCCAGAACTTTCGAAGAATACGGATCGCTAATTATCACAAAGACTTTTTATCTAACATATATTAAATACATTTCAACCTTTACGGAGGCGGCGCAAAATTAAAAATACCTCAGTAAACGTTGCTGCCAATAACCAGTTGATTGTGGTATGGCGTATTGGAAATTAATAAATCCTGAGAAAAAATACGAACCATTATAGATATATCTGGTAATATACGTAAATGTAACGACTGCATCTTCATTTCGCAACGTTTCTGATATAAATGAAATTCAATCGATTTCGTTCGCGTGTGGAAGCCATGGATCTAAGAACCTATAAACGGAGCCCACGACGCGAGAATTACCAAATTTGCGGCAGATGGGCCCTATCTTTATAGTATATGCGGCGATCGAGTCTTTATGTCGCATACTCTATGAATCTAGATAGACCATAGTTACATTCTATACGCACTAACACCTACTTCGCGGCGTGCTGTCGAGTTATATGTATAGAAAAAAAAATAGCTATATAAGCTTTGCCTATGTTCGGCTATCCAAAGATTGACATGTTCAAGAAAATCTTTTAATTTTGCGCTGCCTCCGAAAAGGTTGAAATGTATTTAATATACTACTTAACAAGTAAATAGGTTTCATTCATATCTGTGACGTAATTGTATGGTTGAATGAAATAGAAATTATTTTATACTTTTTAGTGCATTTCGAAGTCGGTGTATTTTTTTTCTTAAAATTATTTTATCTGTTGGACAAATTCCTGTATGAATTAAATCAACGATTTAAAGCGACAGCTACAAAAAATGTAAATAGTTTTCTCGGAATAGAGATTAATAGATTAAGCGACGGATCAATCTTTATAAGTTAATATAAATATATTATAAAAATTTTAGATAAGTTTAAGTTGAATAACGCAAACAGCATTTCTATCCCGATTGATACGGGATGGGAGTCAAATACGTCCGAAAAAGAGAATTGTGATGTACCGTATCGAGAAGCTGTTGGAAATTTAATGTTCTTACAAGTAGTTAATAGACCAGATATAGGATACGTCGTTAATGTAACTGCAAGAGCTTTAGAAAATCCTAGCAAAGAACATTGACTATTAATTAAGCGTATACTGCGATATCTTATAGGAAGCAAAGAGGTCTGCTTTATAGGACAGACAATTTCGAAGCATATAGCGATGCGGACTTTGCAGGCGACAAAAAAATCAAAAATCGATTTCGGGTATAGTATGTAAATACGCGAATGCGGCCGTCACATGGCAGAGTAAACGACAACAATCCGTAGCGTTATCTACAACTGAGGCTGAATATGTCAGCGCAGCATCAGCTGCCAAAGAAATCATCTGGTTGAAAAAAATATTAACTGAGTGCGGTAATGATGAGAATTATGTACTTTATGTAGATAACATAAGCGCGATAAAATTAATAAAAAATCCAGAGTTCCATCAGCGAAATAAGCATATTGATGTGAAATATCACTTCGTGCGCGATTTATACAAAAACGGCGAAATTAATGTAAAGTATATTCAAACTGAAAAACAGATAGCGGATGTATTTACAAAAGCTCTGTCAAAACTGCGATTTCTAGAATTAAGAAATAAATTAGGTTTAAGAAGCAAGAATGAACTGGAAATAAAAAATACATAAAACCATTTGTAATTAAATTAAGTGAAGTGTGTAAAGTTTTAGGGGGAGTTTTAAAGATATCGATAAAACAGAAAACTTTAAATTCTAGTATATGTAAGAAGTAAGGAGAGCGTTTTTGTTACCCTAGTGTATATAAATTCCGACTCAGCGAGAGCGCAGCTCAGACAGCAAGGACTAGTTCAAAAGGTACGAAGAGTTCGGTTAAATATTTTTTGTTCTCTGTATTAAATAAACATTGTTATTTTGTTTAAATAAATAACCTTAACATATTTTTTTACATCAGTTGACACGTATGTTGAGGGGGTGAAAATAGCCCTCAAAGTTCAGGGTTGAAAACACATTTTCTTTAATATCTCGGAAACTAGATAGTATAGGAGGGTGCATTTTTTTTAAATGTGTATTTTTGAGCAAAGAATTTAGTTGACTATGAAAATTTCGGGAAAAATGATTTATTTAAATAATTTATTAAAAAATTAGATTTTTTTTTCAATTTTTTATTCTAAATGCAGTTTGATTTTTATGCAGATTTGAATACGTAAAATATGGATCAAAATGGGGGATACATGTTTATAGAATTTTTTGTTTATTGTAATTTAGCAATAATTATTACATATACAATTTTCTCCTACTTTTTACGCAGAAAAGTGTTGAGATTTGTTTTCGAAAGGGTGAGCCCTTCTTATTCGATCATTTATCACGTTCTTAACACTTTATTGACCGGTCGTTTTTGAGGCTGCCAGTTACTAACAAGGGGCATCACCCAATTGATACACGCCGATTTTGATGAAATTTTTATATGTTATAGAACTCGAAAAAATATTTGACACGTATTTTTTTTTATCAGCAAACATCCGCTCTGAAGTGGTGAAAATAACCCTTAAAGTTGGGGTTGAAAAAACTATTTTCGCAAATATCTCGGGAACCATTAGGCCTAGACGAAAAATTCAAAGTGCAAATTTTTCTGTTTTTAAAGGCCAATAATATGGCGTAAGTGGATTTTTGACAAATTTATTTGTTTAAAAAATATGTTAAAAATTAACATTATTTTGCAAATTTTTTTAATAAAACGTTGTTCCATTTTGATCAAATTTCACTGTACATAAACTATGGGTCCAAAGAAAAAATACGGATAAATTGGAATTTTTAATTTCGCTTGTGGAAAAAATATTACTATCGTTGAAGTTATGCGTACGTTTCATACCTTCTGTTCGGTGCACGACTGATTTCTTATATAATATTCTGGAAATGATATTAGATTATATTTTTTTATACTACCTTATTCAAAAAAAGAATTTGAAGGTCCATATGTGCCTTTATAAAATTTGGGACCCGAGGTAGGTATCCCGGTTGCTCTGCGCTACTGGTGGTGGTCTTGGATGTATGCAAGATCTAAACGTATAACTGTACATGCAATTATGCAATTAAAGGATTGTATTTGTTCATTGAGAACTGTTCCTCGTTTTTGAAAAATATGATAGCTCTGAAAAAGCTGTTTTTTAAAGCTCTGAAAAGAGCTAATTCTGGTGATTTTCATTTTGGAGTGGTCTTCTAAACTATTATAAATGTAAAAAATGTAATGCAGTTATGTATTTTAAAATTGAAGCAGATATCATTACTTCTAACTCATGTTATGTAAAAGTTATTCTATATAGTTATTACAATAATGAAAATTTTCAAAAAAATGTTCGAAACACAAATGACTTTTACACCACGAACATTTTACGGCAACTACCTCTGGACAATTTGAGCAATACATGGTTTCAATTTGATTGAAACTGAAATCAATAAGATTATCAAAATGTTCCGGTCTGTTATTGATGTAACCACACCGAAACCATGCGTACTTAAATAGTTCTTTATATCTAAGTGAGGATAATTGATTATGAATTAAAGAATGCATTTTGATGATTGTATCCCGTGCATGTAAATTAATTTGCAAGTCTAACGTAAGCACAAGATCTGATATTTTACGCGCGAAATTTTTCCATATTCTGAAACCATATACATCCAAAGGCTGTATCAATCCAGTAGTGTTTTTTGGAATAGTTAAAACTGTTAAAGTTTTGTTTGATGGCGTAATATTTGTTATCAAATTTTGGTCGTATCCTGTCCATGAGTCCAGTAATCAAAAGCTGTTTTCTGGTGAATTTGGAAAATACACTGTTTCTAACCATTGTCTGAAAAGATCTTTGTTTAATTTGCCTGATGTTGATACTGCAGGAATAGTATTTGTAAAACTATCCTTTTATTTATTTAAGAGCACACAATAACAATTATAACAAGAACACAAGAACACAATGGAACACAATATCGTATTGAACTATAAACATAAATCGTAAAACGTAAAACTAATCTGTAATTCGCGGCGCGTTTATAATATGTCTTGACCGTTCCGTTTCCGTTTCTAAACTAACTATAACAACACTTTTTCCTAAACGCTAGCAACTACTTCCGCACAGCATTTCACACTGTTCCTTTCATAAATCGTCATTCACACTTGCAGTCATACATACAATTTAACAACTAATACCCAATCCCACACTCGGCCATCCTAAAATACATATGACCTCAGATGTAATTTAATTCTTCACTTCAATCTCCTCTCCGTCTTCTTCTTCACTTTCATCACAACCCTCAATCCATGGTTTCATGTGATCTGCTGAGGTTGAGGTTTGATGCGGACCTTCATGTTCACCAACCTTAACCACTAAGTGATTTTACGAGAAACTTCATACGGACCAAGGAATTTACCAGAAAACTTGAGTCCAGAACCAAACTGAGTCCGTTGTATTGAAACAAAATCACCCTCCTGATAAACTTTAGCTCTTTTGCGCCGTTTGTCATACTGCTTACGATTTTCTTGTTGAATTCGAAGCAAGCTCTCTCTTGCACGCTGACGAATCTCATCCCGATCCGCCTGAAACATTTGTCTTAATTCGGTTTCAATTAATTACTTAATCTCTGGATCATCCTTGAGATGCATTTGTGTGCCAAATAACAGAGTGAAAGGTGGCACTCCTGTGCTACGATGAGGTGTAGCATTCAGATATTGCTGCGTTTTAGGAAGAAATTTGTACCACTCAGTAGGATTCGGTGCAGACATTTTCGTTATCAGTGGTATCAACGTTCGATTCACACGTTCCACTTGTCCATTGCCTCGCGGAACGCCTGTAGTAATGAGTACATGCTCAATGCTTTGATCTTTACAATAATCTTCAAAAGCTCGAGATGTAAATGCAGTGCCCCGATCAGAGATTATACGTCGAGGATTACCAAAAATGATTGCCTGTTTTTGAAGTCGATCCAAAACTTCCGCCGAATCTGTCGTTTTCGTGGCATAAACCCACACAAACTTCGAAAAAGCGTCTACTACCACGAAAAGGTGACGATAACGTTTATGTGTAGAAGGAAGAGGGCCTAAGTGATCTATATGAAAAGTATCAAGTGGTCGATCTCCTTTTTCTATAGCATGAAGCACTCCCTCCTGACGTCCCTTCTTCCGCTCCGCAAGAATACAATCCACACAATTTCGAACAACCTTCTCAACCTTTTCTCGCATGCCAGTAAACCAATAATCACGTTGAACTAAAACTTCAGTCTTCACCGTAGAGAAGTGCCCCTGTTCATGTGCTCTACGCACGACCTGCATTTGCATACTTTTAGGAACCACAATTCGCCAATCATTATTTACTTCTCTCAAAAGAAGCCCTCGCTTTAGTACATAACCATCCACACCTCGTTTATTCACACAATCAATTATTTTCTTAAGATCTTTATCGCACCCTTGTGCCCTACGAATACGCGCAAGAACGCTATCCTCACTCTCAATCGCCAGACATGCCGATACAGGATTACGACTGAGTGCATCGACATGTCTCATTGAATTCCCAGGGCGATGCTCTATTGTATAATCAAACTCCTCAAGAAACAACGCCCAACGCGCTACTCGGACACAAAGGTCTTTCTTTTTCATAGTCAACGCAAATGCCCGACAATCAGTGACCAACTTAAACGGAATGCCCAGCAGATATACTCTAAATTTCCTCAATGCCCTTATAACAGCCAAAACCTCCAATTCGTAGCTGGGATATCGTTGTTCTGCTGTTGTTGTCATTCCGCTTGCATAATAAACCGGATGTAACGTGCCGTCCTCGCTATCACGTTGCAAAAGTATCGCCCCATAACCAAACATGGACGCATCTGTGTGTAGCTCCATCTCACGTTCAGGCCGATAAATCCGCAAAACTGGCTTTTCAAGTAAAGCTTCCTTGAGCAATCGAAATGCATTCTGCTGTTCCGGTCCAAATTGGAATGAAACATTGGCCTTTAATAAGTGCGTGAGCGGTCGCGCTAATGCAGAATAACCTGCCACAAATTTTCGAAAATATCCTGAAAGACCAAGGAAACTTTGAACTTGCTTTAACGTTGTTGGAGTCGGAAAATTAGCTACAGCCTTAGTCTTGTCCTCAGAAGGACGAATCGTACCTCCTTCCACCACATGACCAAGATATTCTACCCGTGTCTTCAAAAATTCGCACTTAGACCAATTTATAATTAAACCGCATTCTGCAGCCCGTTTGAGAACTCTCTTTAATCGTACAATACCACTCTCAAAATCTTCTGCAGGTATAACCAAATCGTCAATATACGTGAGAACAACTTTTTCTGCAATAAGATTCCTAAAAGCTACATTCACAAATCTTTGAAAGACAGCGGGCGAATTACACAAACCAAATGGTACTTTAAGAAATTCATATTGGCCATCAGGCACAATAAAAGATGTATATTTACGACTCTCCGGCTCAACTGTAACATGGAAAAACGCATTTCGCAGGTCCAACGTACTATATACAACCGCGTCTCGAAGAAGATCCAGTTGATCTTCGATCAGTGGAAGGGGGTAACGATCTCGAACGATTTTGGCATTTAATTGACGATAATCTACACACAGACGGACAGTACCATTTTTCTTTTTAACAAGAACTATTGGACTCGCATATTCCGAAAGAGACGGTTGAGCTATACCATCGCGAATCCACTCATCAATTTGACGATTAACCAGTTCCCTTTCAGAAGGAGACAATCTCCTCGGACGCTGGTAAACTGGTTCATTATCTTTAAGGACTATTGTCATTGATACACCTACGTCATAACTCCTATCAGGTTTATAATCGCGAACAGCTACTTCGACTTCCTCCCGTAATTTCGCATTTTCAATATACGATAAATCAATCTCATTCGTATTCGTATTCTTTTCACCAGTATGATCGTGTTCGTGATGGATGTACATGATATCAGGCGTACTCTCCTGCGTGTTCAACTGTTTAATCAATGACATCTCTCCGTTTTTAACGGTCCATTCAGCTGTGTCAATGAAGTCAAAACCAAGAAGTACTCCAAAATCTAATACCTCATCCTTCACAACACATAACGTAATCTTGCGAATCTCGTCATCTACCAAAATTTCCACATTAAATTTACCCAATGTACAATACTCTTCTGAACCTAATCCCCGCAAACGCACTTTTTCAATTTCTAACAGCGGTGCTCCTATATCATGGTACACACTTTCACGAATCAAAGATATATCACTTCCTGTATCTAAAATAGCTACTACAGCGCACCCGTTCACGCGTATATCTTTTCGATATTTTCTCTCCGACGAAACCGCGACAGCGAGGACGTTTTTAGCGGACAACTTCTTTGCCGAGCAAACGCGAGAAATGTGACCATATTCATTACAATAAAAGCACTTACGACCTTTGTCCCGAGCAGGGCATTTCGGCGTTGCATGTCCCCGTTCGCCGCAGTTAGTACATCTCCCCGCTGAGCTGCCCGATGATGGATCCACAGCTCTCGATGAACCCACAGCTTTTGATTCTTCTGCCCTTGATGAGCCCACAGCTCTTGATCCTTCTCCCTTGAACACCGTTGGAGCTGACCTTGTCCGGAGCATGATGCCGCCAAACGCCTCCAATATATCAGCATTTGTCTTAAAACGATGCAAACGTGCCTGATCCTGGAGATAGGGATCGGGAATTCCATCGATGATACAATCCATTAGTTCCTCTTGATCAATAGAAATGCGGTTCGCCATAATCACTTTTTGATGGAGATAGTTAGCAAAAGTTTCTCCTCGTTGCCACGTTCTCGCTTCAAATTGTCGTCTTGCTACCAAACGATTTGTCCTGCGATGAAACATGGATTCCATCTCTTTCAACAAATTTTCGATTGATAACTCCATGTGTTCTGGCCGAGAATGAAACCAACTCCAAGCGTTTCCCCGCAGTCTCGAAGCTATTAGACTGCGACTAGTGTCATCACGCAATCCAGAAGCATTTCGAAGAAGCTGAAACTGCTTGGACCAAACTTCAAATCCTTCGGAACCGTCGAAATAATTTAACAAATCAGAGATCCCCGTTAAATTTGCGCGAGGCTCTAGAGTTACTTCAGATCTTAAAGGTTGTTGTTGCACTTGACTCGTTTGCATTCTTTCCAATTCTCGCTTAGCGAGCTCAGCTTCCCGAACAGCCACATTTTTCTCCCTTTCCAGGAGCTCTAGACGAAATTTCATCAGCTCCATTTCAGACATTTGAGCTGTTGTTTGGGCCTGTTCCATTCTTCTGTCACTCCGTTGTTGGGCCTGCTCCGTTACGTCGTTTCGTTGTAATAGTTCTCCTCCATCAACTTCAATTTCACCGCCGAAATCAAGTAATCTTGCGACTAACTCGTTTTTGGAACCGCTTGTCATAAGACCTCTTTCACGCAAAAGTTCCTTCAAGCGTGATGTCGTAAAATCCTGTAACATCTTGCCTTCCATTTCTTTTCGTGTAGCCGTGTAGTTACTGCGCACCCCTAGATTGTAGTTATATCCCGGACGAGCCCCCAATTTGTAGGAATAGTATTTGTAAAACTATCCTTTTATTTATTTAAGAGCACACAATAACAATTATAACAAGAACACAAGAACACAAGAACACAATGGAACACAATATCGTATTGAACTATAAACATAAATCGTAAAACGTAAAACTAATCTGTAATTCGCGGCGCGTTTATAATATGTCTTGACCGTTCCGTTTCCGTTTCTAAACTAACTATAACAACACTTTTTCCTAAACGCTAGCAACTACTTCCGCACAGCATTTCACACTGTTCCTTTCATAAATCGTCATTCACACTTGCAGTCATACATACAATTTAACAACTAATACCCAATCCCACAATACTCCGATAATAACATTAGGTGCCGTAAATATTCTACTTCTTACTCGTGGTCCTAATTGACCACTTGCTTCTTTTAAAACGATAAACAGAGGAGACAAAAGTTGACCATCAGCTGATATAGTTGGTTGTATTGTATAAGAATGCATTAAAGCAGATGAGGACTGTATAGCTGATAATGTATGTATCTCACCTTTCCATGAAAGCGTCCTTCCAGAGTGCATTTCAAGTTGAAATCCACTTTGGTCGGAATTGAAAATATTCATTGCGCCATGACTACGAATATTGAGATAGGCAGGAAACAAATTCATTTGCTCGCGTGTTTATTTCGGACAAATTATCAGAATAATTTCTAGTTATGAATTTCGTAGTCTTTCATAACCACATATGTGATGCTTGGAATCCTTCAAAACTCAACTTTTGTTTCTCCTGTAATGCCCAACGTTTTAAATCAATATCGTGTACTATTACATTTCTATTACGCGCTAAAACAAATTTTTCTAATACAACATTACCAATATCACGAAGTTTATCAAGTCGCGACCCACCGCTACTAATTTGCTGTTCCCACCTATATAACTGTGCACGACTTTTTACTTTTTTAAATCTTGCTTGTACACTTTTGAAAGATAATGGTCTTTTCCTACCACTCTTCCAAAAGTTTACAGCATCCTTCTTATATTCAATACTAATATGACACCTCCCATGTATGTTTTCATCAGGCGAATTAGATGAAGATTCACTTACTTCTACAGGTGACGATGATACACTTATTTCTGGCTCATGTGGACTGCATGATGGGAATTTATCTTCATCTACGTTATATTCAAACAATAATTCTTGTTCGGTTTCAATTTCTGCATAACCGGCTTGTGCATATCGGTTAATTAAGTCCTTAATCGTATCAGCTAAATCAATTTCTTTGGCGTTTACAGGTGTACGCTGAACTGTACCTTCATAATTATAGGAATCTATTAAAATGCTTATGATATTAGCCGGATTTACTTTCATAGCGATACAGTTAATCGATTAAATGAAAAATAAAAAAAATGTAACTATAAACCGTTTAAAACTAAATGAACTTATAACACTACTAGTTGATTTGGAAATCCTTCTAGCCTTGTGGATGTATATAAATCACTTAACACTTAATTTGGATCAATTAATAGCACTCGAAAGACCACTCCGCAACAAAAATCACAACTATACACAATCGTCCAGCACACTTCTTGCGATTCTATACTCGGCTAGCAGTTAACTGTTCAATGGTTCGATTTGTTCTGAAGTCTCTTGGAAATAATATTTTACAGATCACCTTAACAGTAATATGTTGAGAGGGTAAAATGCATGGATTGGCTGATCATTTTTGTAACAATCTTTGGAAAGGGAAACTGTCGATTTACCTGATTGGTCAAAAACGTTAAGAAAAAGTAAAGGAAATAGTAATTGTCTAGACAGCGGTAATTAGCTTTCAGGTATAGAGTGGTATCCTTTAGCGACGAAAATGGACAATCCCGTGCACAATAAATAATCACCGTAGCAATTGAAAAGGTACCTTGAAAAAATGTGAAAATAAATCGACATATAACGATAAATGTTAATCCCCGACAAACAGTTGCGAACAATAAACTTAAAAATTCTTCGGCGCTAAAAAGTTAAATTACTATGCTTGGTGGTATCGTAAAGTAATAAAAAATGGTAATACAGAGCGGAATCAGTTTTCGAAAGTGTCTGTTATAAAACAAAAGTTTCAAAAGGCGAAATAGCTCTAAACGAATAATTACTTTTATCCGAACGAAATCCTAATCATGCTTTTAAAGTCACCGCGCCGTGTACAATCATAAGCGCGCATCGGTCCTTCGAACAATGAATACCATTATACGGAACATACTTACCTGTGTTGTTAACCGTTGTCAATGAACCTATTATAAAAACGTATAATATAATACAATTGTCTGAATATTACGTACAGAAATCAGACGTGCACCGAACAGAAGGTATGAAACGTACGCATAACTTCAACGATAGTAATATTTTTTCCACAAGCAAAATTAAAAATTCCAATTTATCCGTATTTTTTCTTTGAACCCATAGTTTATGTACAGTGAAATTTGATCAAAATGGAACAACGTTTTATTAAAAAAATTTGCAAAATAATGTTAATTTTTAACATATTTTTTAAACAAATAAATTTGTCAAAAATCCACTTACGCCATATTATTGGCCTTTAAAAACAGAAAAATTTGCACTTTGAATTTTTCGTCTAGGCCTAATGGTTCCCGAGATATTTGCGAAAATAGTTTTTTCAACCCCAACTTTAAGGGTTATTTTCACCACTTCAAAGTGGATGTTTACCGATAAAAAAAAATACGTGTCAAATATTTTTTCGAGTTCTATAACATAAAAATTTCATGAAAATCGGCGTGTATCAATTGGGTGATGTCCCTTGTAAGTACCGGCTGAGTCGCGCGCGCACTTACTCCCAGTACCGGCTAAATTTTCGCTATTCATTGTGTTGTGCTTATTCCTTTTGTTTCAAAGGAATGTAATTTTATTAATATTTATACTTTATTTTGCATTTATTTTATATAATAAAGGGCCGTATAAACAAACATTCATAAAATAAATTCAAGGTAACAGTAATTCAATTTTTCGACAAGCGTTGGCAATCGAAAAGCCTATTAATAGGCTAGCGGTCGATAAGCGTTAGCAATGAAAAAGCCGATAAATAGGCTAGCGGTCGATAAGCGTTGGAAATCAAAAAGCCGATTAATAGGCTAGCGGTAGATAAAGTGTTAACAATTGGACAATATTACATGTTTATTGTTACATGGATAGCCACAGAAGGTCCAGTATACTAGTCGCCGCTGTATGGAACGTAGGTTTCTATAGCCAATGAAACTGTTAGATTTAATAATTTTGTATTCTGAAATTTTTGTTTGCTTATATGTATTTGTATTACGCGCTGCAAAAAGAACTGAAATATGGCACAGTTGCCATCTTTTTGACAAATGAATAAGCGATCGTCGTATTGTCTTTTTCGCGTGCAATCGTCGTCGCGCCTTTTCCTCGAGCGGTTCAGCAGTTTTTCTATATACAATTTTACACATTTTTTTTGTTCTAAATGAATATTCAATTGAATTCTGTGGAAGTTATTCAACAGAAACTTTTAGCTAAAGGTATAAGTTTAATTATTTAACGCTTAATAATTTGAACCAAAATATTTCTGACTTAAATGAATCGATAGCTAGTATTAAGGGTAATGTAGAAATTGAAGTATAAAAACATTGCTAATTCCTAAAGATATGATCGGATTCGTACAACCATTAGATATGTTGGGTTTTAGAATATGGAACAATTTTGCACATAAGATTTCTAAAATTTTACTTTTGACGTATTATCGATGATGGTAACTATGTTGCTGATGTCGCGTGATTTGTTTGTTCACGACCAGTCACGCTTGCACCTGTCGCTCTCGCATCTGGGCGCACGCTATTCTCACGCTCTGATTAGTCAGTGTTTTTCCTTAATAATTCAAAAACTAAGCTTTATCCAGCATTTTCGTAACGGAAAAAATTGTTCTGAATCACCCCAGCTACCGCACCTTAAATTATGCCCGCAGTAGCCGAACACCCTGTATAGACTATATGTTTCGGGTCGCAGTCCTGCTGAAAATGAAATGTTTTCCCAACGCCCAATTTATGTGCACTATTTTGTAAATTTACTTTTAATATATTTTGTTACGCAGGAAATCATTCAGTTTGTGTTTTAAAAAAACTTTATTTCTTAACCGCGACACTTTACAATGTGTACACTTGTTACAAAGGTATAATAGAATGATCTCGATATTTGATTCGCAACTACACGGTCTGACTCGTACGTAATCTGTGAGCTCCAAATATCTCGCGCGCGCCTGCCTGCTTCTGTTTTTATACTTTTCTTATCTCTGAATTGCGTTATCGTTTTTTGCTTATCTTATTTGTGTCTCCTGGACTACGCGTTATCTTGTTTACGACTTCTGATCGCTGAGAATTTAAATATAAATTTTTTCCATTATTTTATCTATTATTATTAAATTGCCGACTCCAGAAGCAGCAATACATTCCCATACCATCACACTTCCACCTCCGTGTTTCGTCGTCGGTTGCATATTTTTGAAATCCAATTTAGTAATAGCGTTCCGCCATACTTTTGACATACATTTGACAAATTTCGACTCGTCAATACAAATAAACGATACAAATTTATGTATTGTTCTGTAAATTCTAATCTTTTTTTTTTTACTTTGTAAGAGTCTTTGTCAGGATGAAGAAATAAAGGTTTATACTTGTAATAGATAGAAGGTTAATAATCTTGATATATTTTAATAAAAAGCAACGGAAGGCAATCTGCACATCGCGACAGGTCTTAATCGACTGACCTGTTTTTTCGACCGTTATTACCACCGTCAACGTCGATGACCAATTCCGATCGTCTTCAGGAATTTCGGGTGGCCTCGACGCCCGCTACCGATCACGCCATAATACAATGTGTAACTCTCATGCATAACGTACAATACTACAATGTATCAATCTTATACGTAATACCGTATTCTTTTACAACTTTGCTTATGAGTGGTTTCTTCCTCGCAGCTCTACTGTTGTATCCGACCCGATGCAGCACTCTTTGTACTGTTTTAGGGTGAACGTCCTTCAGCATATATTCTTTAATGTGTGATGCAATTTCAGATGCATTGATATCTGGTTTTTCTTTAATAGTGCAGACGATTTTACGCTCTTCTCTCGTAGTTAATTTTCAGGGTCAACCGGTTCTTTCTTTATTTCGCAATATTCCTTCTTTTTTATACTTGTTTATAATACTTTGTACAGTCATGTTTGGTTGTGGTATGATCAACAGTATTTTGAAATCATATTTAGTTGTTTGTATTACGCACTCGAAAGAGGAGTGAAATGCGGCACAGTTGCCATCTTTAAACAAATGAACAATAGCGATCTCGTATCGTCTCTTCGAGCGAGTTTTCAGTCTGCGTCGTGTCTTTTTCCAAAAAGGTTCAGTTCGGTAGCCATTAAAGCGGTTTTAGACATTTTCTTTGTTAAATAA
Organism: Megachile rotundata; assembly: GCF_050947335.1. Taxonomy (NCBI): domain Eukaryota; kingdom Metazoa; phylum Arthropoda; class Insecta; order Hymenoptera; family Megachilidae; genus Megachile; species Megachile rotundata. Next base: position 3,130,919 of record NC_134984.1, read on the forward strand.
ATGTTTGTAAGCCAAATCTGAGATAGTTATTTAACAAGTCGATCGACTTTTAGTATTTTAGTATTTCTGATACAGTTTTATATGATTTACCTTCTTCATGTAACCGTATAACAATTTTTCTTTCTTTCAACGTTGTTTCGTTGCATTTTCTTCCCATATTGCAAATGTTAGTGTTAAAGTGTACTCGCCACGATTACTGCTTACTAAACTAACATAACATCTACTAATATAGTGGTTACATTGATCAGAATGTCCTTTCTTTTTCGAGGGGGAATCTTTATAGATCCCCCCACTCCCCGGAGGAGGAGCGGGGGGAGTGTGAGATTCTTACTCACTAAAAACCCCTCGGTGATGCCCACCCTACGGCTTTGGCGGGTGATGGGACCCGACGCCTAAGCAGCGCCACCACCCACCGACCGACTTGCACGTTCCCACACACAACTCCTGTGGGGGGTGAAGCCCCCCACACCACAAGAATTATACCCAACCCCCAAATTTCCGAGTCGATGACGTCATCACACCCACTGTCGACTCGACCCCGCGGCCGCATGCAATGGAGTCATGAGCCCCCGCCCATAACCCCTGCGGCCATGACCGACCCCAAGGTAAACTTCCGGGTACCCACCCCGCGGCGATCATTCCCGAGGGTCCGGATTCCCCGGTCGCCTTCTTCTTTTCCTCAGCATTCGACTATCAATCACACCCCCGCGACGCTGACGTTCACGCTCCGCCGCCTCCTTCAGGGACATAACCGTCTCACTGAAGGAGACGACGGCGTTCCACTCACACTCGCTGTGGAGCATACGCTCCACAAGCACATTCACACTAACATCCATCCCCACTTCACACTGAAGATAATGGCGTGGCCACGCCCACGCCGGACACTCCTCAACCATGTATTCCGCGGTGTCTGGTCCCACCCCGCAATGGTGGCACCCCGGTGATCGCTCTCTAGCGATCCGGCACAGGTACTGGGCAAAACACCCATGCCCAGTATTGACAGGTACTGACCTGTGTGACCCGGAACGAGAGCCGCCCGTGGCCACGATCCATCCACTGTTCCAGGCGTGGAAGGATCGCCCCGACCGCGCGCTTCTCTGCGGTCCCGCTGGCAGTGAGTTCCACGCGCCAGCGGCAGACAGCGACGCAGCGGGCCTGGAGCCTGACCTCCTCGACACTGGTCCCTGGCAGGACACCCTTGACAACCCCCACCCGGCGGAGGGCGCTTCGACGTCTATACACTTCAGCCTCCACCTCCGCCTGATACTTCCAGGGAATTACTCCTGCCAGGACCATCGTCGCCAGTCGCCGCTCCACACGTCGCAGAACTATCTGCGACCGGCGCACAGTGGTCCCAAATCGCAAAAAGCTGGCCAAAATATGAAGGCGTATTTCAATTTTAATGATCTCCCCTATTTGTAATTTCTATGCAGGTATGAAAAAAAGGAGACAAAAATAGTGAGCGAATGACTAATTGTATGACAGGGAGAAAGAGAGAAAGAGAGAGGCGAACAACGCATGAATCAGCGACAAACACATGTATTTACATTTTCAAACGTTCATTGAGGGGCAGATATGGGCAGCATTTTTTTGTTAATTCTGATGCATTGTAGTCTTAACTAAATATGACAATTGATTTTTTAGCCCAACTCTGTCTAACTCATAAACTTTTCCCTTTTTTTATAAATACCGAGGTCGTCACTTACTTGAATTTTTATTAAAAAGCGTTGTTCAATTGTTATATTATACTTTGTAAGTGTTGATCTTGTAATGTGTCTATGAATTCTACATACCTTTAGCTGTGTTTTCCATTTTGCAGAATCAAAATTGATGCACTGGGGACTGAGTTACAAATTTTTCTAATGAAGTCTATTCTTGCTGGATATGCGGGCTAGGTATTGCTCGAACGAAAGTCAATTTCCTACTAAAATACCAATACAGGTAGATGAACTGGACAACTGTACCTTTTGGAACTGAAGTCATAAACTATCAGTGTACCCAACCCAATAGTTAAAAGGTAAAAATTGAATACTTCATTTTTCGACTTTTGGCCAGCTTTTTGTGATTTGGGACTACTGTGCGGCGCCTGGCGGCCAGGTCGGCAGCACAAACTGGGGCGCCGTACAGGGCCATACTCCGCACGACCCCCATACAGAGTCGACGAACCTTCTCGCTAGGACCCCGCAGGTTGGGCAATAGGCGCGCCAACACGCCTGCCACGTGCTTCAACCTGGGGACAGCGCGTCGAAGTGGCCAACGAAACTCCAGAGGCTGTCCAGTCGGAGTCCGAGATAACGCATCTCAGACCCGATCTGGACCTCGACCCCGTCCACCCCGATCAGAACTCCGGCCGGAGGCGAAACCCCACGTGTGCGGCTGAAGGCCATCACCTCGGTTTTTTGGGGACCCACCTCCAACCCGTGCCGCCCGATCGCGGAAACAATCATCGAGGCCCCTAACTCCGCGAGGAGGCTGGTCCTCCCCCAAGTACGCCCCGTTGCCAAGATGTGCTTATCATCGGCGAAACAGGTGACAAAAACTCGCGGTGGCAACGGGCCGCGCCGAGCGGGGTCGTACCCCACGAGCCACAGGAACGGCCCGAGTGCCGATCCCTGGGGCACGCCCCGCTCAACCCCCAAGTCCTAATTGCGCCCGACCGATCGGTGCAATGGATGGACCTCTCCCGAAGATAGTCCCCGATTATCCCCGTTATTACTGTAGGCACATTCAGCCTCCGTAACCCATCTAATATCACTCGGCGGGGCAGGGTGTTGAAGGCGTTCACTATATCCAGAGATATAGCGATTGCCACCTCGCCACTGGACGTGACCGACTGCGCGATGGCGCGAACTCTGTTCACCGCGTCCACGGTACTTCTCCCCCTTCTAAACCCGAATTGGCAGTCGGCCATGTCCGGACCATCTCCGGAGAGGTGCCCCAATAATCACGAACCTATTATTCGCTCGAATATTTTGCCGATAATGTCGAGCAACACAATCGGTCGGTACGCGGACGGATCGCCGTCCTTTTTCCCCTCTTTCTTTAAGAGGATCAGCCACCCCGATTTCCAAATACTTGGAAATTTCCCCTCTGGCAGGCAGGCACTAAAGAGGCTCAATACCCTGTCCCCCAAGAATGGGAGCACCAAAGACCCGACCCGGTCCGGTATGCCGTCAGGACCCGGAGCCGTATTCCGGGCACTAGCCCGCCTGACGGCATCGACGAGTTCCCCCTCGGAGACCCCCATATCGACTGGATCGACGACCCAGAGCGCGCCGGGGAATTACTATCACCAGGAAAAAGACGCTCCACGACGCGTTCCAGTGTCTGGGGGTCGAGGCTCTCTGTTATCGGAGAGGCCCACGGTCGTAATTTACCCATAACCAGTTTATATGGGCGCCCCCACCGATCACGCTCCAGAGAGCCGAGGAACTCGTCCCAGGCTCGGTCCTTGGACTTCCAAATCGCCGTCCTAAAGGCAATAACAGCACCTCTGTATTCCCCCCACAGAAGCTGCTCCCGCGCAGGGTCGCGGTTGCGTCTACGCCGGGCGAGCTGATACTGACGGCGCCTAGGGAGGCGATCCCCGACATCCACCAGTATGCGGCCCGACGCGGGTGAGGAGTGGCCCGGGGCATCGCCACGTCGCAGATACCCTCACTGTGTCCCGGAGCCACTCAGCTTCACCCTCGACGTCCGCGACCTCCCTGGCCGGAGAAGCCGGCCAGCTAGCCACGCGGGCAGCAGCCTCCAAGTAATCCTTGTCGAGCCTCTTCAGCGCCCACCTGCACGGCGGTGAGCGTCTACTCCGGCGGCACCGGGTGTCGGAGGAGAAATCCAATCTAATATAAAGGTGGTCGCTAAGAGTCTCTACTTCCTCCGCCACCCGTCAGCTCGCAACGGTACGCGCGACCGCAGGTGAAGCCCACGTGAGATCCACAATGGACTCGCTCTGAGGCCGCACGCACGTGCTCACCTGGCCCCTGTTAACTAACAGGAGGTCGTGTGCCGCCGCGAACTCAAGGGTCACCTCGCCTCTCGCGTCTGTTCTGGAGGACACCCATTCTCGCGCTTTAGCGTTAAAATCCCCCATGATTAATACGCGCTGGGAGGGACACTGAGAGATTACTTGCCCCACCCTATCCAGCATGTCCTCGAACTCCGCGAGAGGCCAACGAGGCGGTGCGTAAACGTCCACCACCGCTATTTCCCCCCACTTAACCGCGACCCCCCACCCCCCTACGCCGCAACGATTACGGTACAAGAGTAACCCGATTTACCTCGCGCTATGATCGCGATTGTCGCGTCGGAGCCCCCCGCATCCGTGAACCAGTTAGGCTGGTCCGGGATACGGTAGGGCTCCGCTACCACCCCAAGTGAACAGTCCCACTCAGCGAGGGTGTGGAGCAGTACTGTCCAGAGCACGAGAGAAAAGTAGCGGGACGGGAACGGGGCTAGAGGGACGAAAAGAGCATCGCAGTGGTCGGATTGTAACGTTGCCGCCTATTGTCACACGCATTTTCGGCAACAACACGCTATTTGTCGAGGCGCACACATACACTAATCGATCGCGTGACGCGGAGAGTGGGTCAGATATATGTAGAACAAGCGAGACAGAACGAGCGATACGTTGAGCGGCATTCCATTGTCGTAGTGTCCAAAAGTTTTACGCATCGCGTAAGAGGAAAAAGATAGAGTTTTTTAACATATAGTAGCAATATCTGTTTCTATACCTATGTAAAACCACACCATTACGGATGAACGGTGGAAGCTACGCGTGAGTCGAAAAGTGGCGATTAGGTGGTCCTAGCGGCCTACCCTCTTTGCCCCGTTCCCGTCCCGCTACTTTTCTCTCGTGCTCTGGACAGTAGGTCCTGCGCCCCCGCCGAGTGGTTCACATTAGACTGTATAATGGGGCTTAACGGCCCCATCACGCGGTCCCTTCCACAGCCACCTCTATGGATTCCTCTCCCTGTTGCTCCGATTGAGCCGCCTCCTCTACTGTCTCCGCGCTTTCCGTCGTTTCGATCCCCTTCGAAGCAGTTTTATCGCCCCCCTTCTTCTTTTTGGGGGCAGGCGCGCAGTCGACTGTTCCCAACCTGTGGGCTGCTGGTCGGCCCAGATCACTGCATAGTGGGCAGTTCAACTTCTCGGTGCACGCTGCGGCCTTGTGTTCCGTACTGCCGCACGCGAAGCATCTCCCCTTGCGCACGTTTCGCTGTCACACATCGCTGCCGTGTGCCCTTTTTGTAAGCACTTGAAGCAGTGCTTCGGTCTGGCCGCCAACACCTCTACTCTGGCGGACGATCATCCAACGCAGATCCTTTTCGCCGCTTCGGCCTTCCGCGCTACAGCCACTGGGCACCTCACCCAGACTGTGCCTATGGTGGTGGGAGATCTCCGAATATTTCCAACTTTGATGTCTCCCACCCTTGCTTCTGCTAAGGAGGCCAACGCTTCCGCCACATCCTGCGGCTCAATAGAGTCGTCCAGCCCGATCAGTCGTATCTACGCTGTTTGGACAGGGTTGGCGACTCTCACTTCCTTCACGTCGAAGGCGGTCTTCAATCTCTCTGCCAGCTTCTCTGCCTTTACCTTTGACTGCTCCTCAGGGATGCCAAGGATGAGTTCACCGGTGGCTGCCTTGCGTATCCGGAACTCATTAATTTCCATCTTTTTGAGCTCCTCCTTGTTGACTGTCTCCATAGCTATCTTGATGACTTGGGAGTAAGTCTTCTCCCCTCCTGGCAGCACCGTCAAAGTGACGGCGGCCTCGGCTTGTTTGCTGTCGCCGCTGCCAGCTTGGCAGTTCCGGCACCCGCACTCCTCTTCGCCGTCTTCGCCGCGGTCTGCGGTCCTTTGGCTGGGCCTACCTTTTCGGTCGCTTGGGCTTTCTTCGCCTCGGGCCTCGCTTTCCGCCCCACCACAGTAGCCCACGTCTCTCCTGTGGGGGCGGGTGTGGGTAGCGAGTTGGCCGGGCCCGTCTCTTGGCTAGGGCGCGCCGCTCGTTTGCGCGCCGCTCGTTTGCGCGCCAGAGAGGCCCTCTTCGAAGGTGGTTTGGATCCTACCCTGCCCGCCGTGGCCTGAGGCTTTTTGGTCTTCCCTCCTTTGACCACGGCGGCGAGCTCTTCCACTTTTCGAATCAGGATGGCCACCATTGTTTCCAGGCCCGCTTCCTGATTCCGCTCCGTCGGCTTATCTGCCGCCAGTATCTCTGGGTCGACTGTCGTCGGTTTCGGCGCCATCGACTGCTCATGCGGCTCGCGGCGCTCCTCCGTCGGCTGCTACTCTCCCATCTCAATCTCCCTCAACGGTGGCGGCCGTTCCTCCGCCGCCATCACGGGGGCCGTCGTTGGTATGGGCGCTTCTGCTCCCACCGCGCTCAGTTGTCGTCTCTTGGTGTCCTCGCGTTCCAAGGAGGTGGACGACAATGTCCTTCTCGTTCCCGTTCTTCTCCGTGTCACGGGTGCTGCGGGGCTGGTGACCGTGCCGGGTATCACGGACCCCTTCCGCAGATCTTCCATCTGGTTCTTCAGTGCAGACAGCTCAGCGGCCATCTGCCTGCGCTGTTCGCGCGCCCCACGGAGCTGCCGTTTCAGGCACTCCATCTCCTCGTCCCTCTCCGCAGGCGCCTGAGCGAGACTAGACACTGGCCGTTTCGCCAGCTCGGCCGTGTACGCCTCTATCATGTTCGACGCGATCCGGAGGGTACGAACGTGCGTCCCTTTTAAGTTTTGGAAGCAGGCCGCCACTCGCTTAATAAGGTCGGTGTTCTTCAATATTCCCGCGAACAAATCCGTGTACGGCAACCAACGCGCCTCACCTGACAGGGGGCCGGTGCCGGGACCGACTCGTCGAACACCCTGAGCCGCCTGTCTAGCTCCAACGACTTCCTTTTGGCCTCATTGAGGCGTTCCTGAGCCTCTGCAAGGCCCACGCACTCTCCCGTTGTTGGAGGCCTTCCCCTCTGCCGCACAGGCCGGTCAGCCTGGTTGCTGGTTGATGGTGGCAAATCAATGGAGGTAACCGACGAGTCGGACCCGGAATCATCGTCCTCTTCGTCCCTCCTGCATCTCGGTGCGGCTCGCACTTTCCCCTATTTTCATCGCCGACCTTTCTCTCGCACCTCTCTCCGACCTCGGGCCGGTGTCTCCCTCGCGCCTAGTGCTCCGCCGCTCGGAGCCACTCAACTCGCTGCCGGAGTTGCATCCTTGGCAAGGACGAACTCCTGACCATCTTCACCGGCGTCTTTAGTATGTCGGTGCACCTTACTATTGACTGGTTGGTGGTAACAGCCGTAATCTTCCCATTGCCTGATGCCTCTCCCTTCATAACTTCTCCTTGTTTTTGGCCGTTTTTTGAGCTATCTGCCACAGCTTGGTTTTTAGTTTTTTGTAGACAGTCCATAATTGTTCCCACGAGAGTGGTCGGAAGGGAGGTCGACCCGGGCAGAGCCGTCATGCCCGAGCAAGCCTAGATACTCGAGGGGGATCGGCAGGTACCCCCGAGGGAACCGTTCGAGACTGCACCCGTTTTGCGTCTGGGCAGCCACGCACTCCTCGGCACGGTTGCCTTTACACCTTGAGTTCAGACGTCACCTCTCGCTCCCGCCGCCCCCGTTTTCAATCCTCGGTGCGAGCTTTACCGGCTTGGGAAGCCCTATCAGGGTCCGAAGACCCTGCCGGCGTCGCCTCGCACTTCACAGGACCTACTTAAAAACGACGGGATCACACCTTTTAGTGGACTCGTACCACAGGCGGAGGATACCATGGCTTTATTCCGCCCCGCGGCCACACAGCGGATTTTTTATAGAGGTTTACTCCTCGCGGGCCAGCCGGTTAAGGCAAGCCCCCCGTTTCTGCGAAACATGACCACAGACTTACGGTGTGAGTCAAGGCTCAGGCCCCCGGGATCGCTAGCCCGTGGTAGAGGTGCCATACAGGCCTTGTACCCCCCGGGGTCGCCGTTCTCCCGCCAGCACAGAGGCCCTCACCCTTGGGTAGCCGATCACAGAAGCAATCGACTACCGAAGGGCATAGAGTGCCTCTATTCCAGCGGACACCACCACGTGGAGGTGGGAGATCCGACTTGTGCCACCCTGGCACCATTCGCCCGCCTGATCAGAATGTCCTGATGCCACTGCAACTGTTGTATTTACCAACATAAATGATAATGTACGAATACTTTTATCCCGACGATTTCTTACAGTCTCATAAATTTCAAGTCATGTCAAGTTACTATATGATATTATTGCCTTCGGTTTTGGGTCACTTGTTGCTGAAAGTGTAATGTTTAATATACAGCTATATATGATTAAATATACCTAATAATATAGAAAAATAATTTTCAGAAAAAAAATACACCGACTTCGAAATGCACTAAAAAGTATAAAATAATTTCTATTTCCTAATGAAGTAATTTCTATTTCTTTGAATCATACAATTACGTCACAGATATGAATTAAACCTATTTACTCGTTAGGTAGTATATTAAATACATTTCAACCTTTTCGGAGGCGGCGCATAATTAAAAGATTTTCTTGAACATGTCAACCTTTGGATAGCCAAACATAGGCAAAGTTTGTATAGCTATTTTTTTTCTATACATATAATTCGACAGCACGCCGCGAAGTAGGTGTTAATGCGTATAGAATGTAACTATGGTCTATCTAGCCCTTTGCGAACGGGACGGTTCGAAGTGAACCGTACCGTGGGGCCGAGCTCCTGCCGCGACAGTCATTAAAAATTGCCAGCGCATATTTGTGCTTTAACGCGGTTTTCGTTCATAGCATTCCAAGTCAGATTCTGGACATATTATATGTACATGCACAGATTTATGTGCATGCACACATGTACGCGTTTCTCGGCTCTATCAGTTGTTTTCGCGGAACGCATATATGAGTTCTTCGGCCAATTTGATGATTTACGCAGAACGCATATATGCGGTGGTAGTCCGCAAAGGGCTAAATTCATAGAGTATGCGACGGAAAGACTCGATCGCCGCATATACTATAAAGATAGAGCCCATCTGCCGCAAATTTGGTAATTCCCGCGTCGTGGGCTCCGTTTATAGGTTCTTAGATCCATGGCTTCCACATGCGAACGAAGTCGATTCAATTTCATTTATATCAGAAACTCATTCGTATTCTTTCGTATTCTTTCTCAGGATTTATTAATTTACAATACGCCATACCACAATCAACTGGTTATTGGCAGTAACGTTTACTGAGGTATTTTTAATTTTGTGCCGCCTCCGAAAAAGTTGAAATGTATTTAATATACTACCTAACGAGTAAATAGGTTTAATTCATATCTGTGACGTAATTGTATGATTCAAAGAAATAGAAATTACTTCATTAGGAAATAGAAATTATTTTATACTTTTTAGTGCATTTCGAAGTCGGTGTATTTTTTTTCTGAAAATTATTTTATTTCACGCTTTTTAGTGGAATGGGGAGAATTGTATAGGATACTGTGAGACAGTTCTTCCGGGCTTTTTTTTGTCTGCGTAAATGCCATGAACATAATTAACACGTTGAGCGCCACGCGTATTTCTAAGACAATCCCGTTCAGGCCACCGAATTTCGGAAAAAATTAGCAGTCCATCTTACAAGTTGTGACAAAGAAAACATTCCACCGAGTACAACCAAATTAAGTAAATTTTAAATAAATTTTCTGTAATTCCGTAAAATAGTGTAAATTTTATAGTTCTCATGTTACACGCTGTCAGCCACCGATGGGTGACGCGGCCTAAACGGAAAGTCTAGTGTCAGCCACCGATGGCTGACGTGGAGCTCAACGTGTTAAGTAAAAGACAACATGGATATTCGTTTTTCAACTTTTCTTGCAACAATAATCCTTTGCAACTAAAAAATGAAAAAATTTTTGATAATGATATCAATGGGGAGTTAGACTCCACAAGATGCGGAAGGCTTTGTTCCGATCGGACCACCCACCTAGGAAAAACCGCCGAACATGCATAGAAAAAATAATCCTTTGCAACTAAAAAATAAAAAAAATGTTTGTTAGAACGGTAGGGAGACTGTACCAAGCAATGGGAATAATGCATCAACGTCAACGCGAACTCATCTTGCTGCATAAGTTGCGTGTCAAAGCGGCAAAGCTTAGTTAGTGTTTTGGTACAGTGCATTGTAATTGCCCTTTCTTGTCTTTTCCGTGCATAGCACGGGGCGTTCCACTAATAATAATAACAATAGTTATTCGCTAATATCACGAAAACTAGAGCTTACCGCCAATTATGCATAAGGAAAAACTCGTTTAGAATCATGCTACTAATAACGTATTAGAAGGACATAAAAATCGTTCGAAGTTGGCTTCAAAAGTTAACAACAATTTCTGTAATATCTCGAAAACAAAAGCTTTCCATCAATTTTACAAAAGGAAAAAGTTGTCCAGAACCACGCCCCTAACAACATATTCAAAGGACATTAAAATCGTTCGAAGTTGATTTCAAAAGTTAACAACAATTTTTGCTAATATCTCAAAAACTAAACATTTCCGCGAAATTTGTATATGAACAAAATTGTTCAGAACCATGCCCCTGAAAACATATTAAAAGGACATTAAAATCGTTCGAAGTTGATTTCAAAAGTTAATAACAATTTTTTTCGCTAATATCTCGAAAACTAAACATTTCCGCGAAATTTGTATATGAACAAAATTGTACAGAATCATGTCCGCGATAAGATATTGAAAGCGCACTAAAATCGAGAAAAGTTTATTTTAAAAGTTGCCGGTTTTTCTGCAATAACAACACTTTGCAATTAAAAAATGAAAAATTTTTTGATAATGGTACCAATGGGGAGTCAGCACCTTCCATATGCAAAAGGTTTCATTCCGATCGGTCCACCCAGTTAGGCGTAATCGGCGAACATACATAGAAAAAAAAAAAAAAAAAAAATATACTGATCGAATTGAGTAACCTCCTCCTTTTTCGAAGTCGGTTAAAAAATATTGTTCTTTTTATTTCTATATTTCAAGTGCACGAATGCTTTTGTCCTCCACTGTATGTATTGTATTGTATTTGCATCGGAAGAATGGCGATGTGAGTGTCAAACGTGTTTTTTGAGCGCGCAATTTTTCTTTTGAATAATTATTAACTAAAGTGCATTTTAATTGTTTAAGAATAGCGTAGAGATGGGGAGGAGACCACGAGATTGGCAGGTAGATATTTTAATGAAAAGAAGGGGAGATAGGGTATAGTTGGAAGAGTTTCACGAAATTCAATTTTGCCCACGTCTGCCCACGCATCACGTGAGGGACTGGCGAGTGTATGAAGAGCATAAGGAGAATAAAAAAGGAAGAAAGTAGGAGAAAATGTGTTAAAAAAAATGGAAAAGCGTATAAGGGTAACATGGAAGAGAAATGTGAGACAGAAGACAAGGGAGGTTTCTGGAAGAAATAAAAAGTGAAGGAGTAACAGAAAACTGTATTATGAAAGGAACAGAATCTCCGCTCAGTGTCCTAAAAAAGGATTGATTAATTGAGTTTTTAAAAGAAGACGAGGAGGAAGTGAGGAAGACGATTACGAAACAAAGAGTTATTGGAAAGTAAAAGAAAAGCATATATAGGAATAAGACTATGCATATTAATAAGGAAGGGCAGGAAACGCAAGACGATGAGGGGTGGAGGGGTGATGGAGGTAGTAACAAGCCAAAGCAAGCGAGTATGGAAGCCCGAGAGTGTAATAGGGATTTTGAAAAAGGAGAGAGAAGATTGACAATAGCGGCGATGGAAGCGCCGCTTGAAGAAACGCCGGAAACCAACGAAAAAAGCGACGAAATCGGCCATTTGTATGGCGTAGGCGTAGCTGTGCAGATGAACGTAGTAGAAGACAAAGCAAGGATAGTAGATAGCGAAGAAGAGAAGGCAGAAAGCGTGAACAGAGAGGAAGAATAGGAAGAGACTGGATAGGGACAATGGAAGAATTGAAGGAGGAGACGATGCCAGGACAAGGTCAATTCGTATTGGAAAGTTTAAGTAAAAAACCTACAGCAGAGAGAAGAAGAGGAGGATATAAAGAAGAGGAGCCTCTCTTAATTGTCTTTAGAGGGGACACGCTGCCTACGACTCTACTGATCGGGCAGTGCCATGCGGGTGTTAATATATGGCCCTACATTGAAAAAGTGAAACAGTGCTACGTGTGCTGGCGCTACGGTCATATTCAGAAGTTTTTGCAAAGTTTGAAGGCCAGAGTGTGGAAACTGTGCAGAGGAAAGACACGGAGAGTGTAAAAATAAATCAAAATGTGTCAATTATGGAGGGAAACATGCCTCTCACAACAAGGACTGCTGTATGTTCCAGAAGGAGTTTACAATACAGAATGTGATGGCGTACAAGAATGTAGCGTTCGAAACGGCAAGGCAGATTGTAGAGAGGGCTGCGGGGGTAGAAGATTGGAGAGCAGGAGCGAAGGAAATGGATAGTGAAGGGAGTAGGGACTTTTCGAAGCTGATAAAGAGGAGAATCATAGAGACATGGGAGAATAAGAAGGTCTTGATAGGGGATGAGGTCGAAAGGATAAGGAAAGGCGCAGCTGCGGCAAAAGGGATAATGGTCTATAGAAGGCGAGAGTGGACAGAAGAGAAGGAAGGGGGAGCAACAGAATTGTGCGGAGGTAGTAAGAGAAGGAAGGATGAGGGTAGCGGAAGAAAGGAGAAACAGTGTAGAGGAAATAGAAGCAGCGAAAGACTAGAGAGTAAGTTTGAGATGTTGTAGGGAGAAGAAGAGAGGAGGGAGAGGGAGAAGAGAGAGGAGCAAGGAATGGAGAGATAACTTTCCATAAAAGAGTGCCATTCCCGCATGATCTGGTGGGAGCAAAGTCGGAGGACAAAGCGGAATATGACCAGTACAAAGTATTAATGGATATTAGGAGAAAAGAAAGAGAGATGAAAGCAAGGAGGCCAAGAAAATGGTAATGAGCAACATGGAAGAGATGAAAAAAAGGACGGATGATAAACTAATTGAAGAATTAATTAAGTTAGTAAACGAAAGAAACATCGAAGTGAAGTTTGCAGAACAGGCAAGGACAGCAAAGTATAGAGCAAATAAGGCGTTCTTCTATGATCCCGAAGAGGACGCTACTGGCGAGGATTGGACAAGAAATGGAGGCCTGTATGGCTGCGTTTAGACAGATCTGACGTTTTACGAGCTTGCGGCGTTCAGATTGTGCCAAAACTTCCTGCGAATCCGGTTGGTGCGGCGGCGTGCCCATTGGGGCAGCAAAGTGCGCCGCAGTCTATGGCGATCGAAACCTGGGCCATAGCGGTTGGCTGCAAGCAGCCCCAGAAGGCTGCGCCAAAGTCCGCCACTGCTGCTGTAGCCACTGGCAGAGCAGTCGGCGCTCAGGCAGCCAGTAACCCTTCTAAGAGAGTGATACCGCCGCGACAACCGCGGACGGCTGCTCTGACGGTTACAATTCCCTCTGATGGGAAAATATTGTATGCCAAGGTTCTTGCAAAGGCCATGGCCAAGATTGATATAGAGGTCATTGGCATACCACTGCTGAACCCAAAAAGAGCGATTATTGGCACCTTCCTCTTGGAAGAACCGGGCCCGGATGGTGCGGTGAGGGCAAATTTGCCTGAACACAAAATGAACGAGGGCACAGGCGTGCGAATGTCGAGGCTCAAGAAGATGGCGAACATTTATGTCCATAATGTAACAGACTCGACCACTCCAGCAGAAGTGGTCACTGCTGTAGCGAAAGCTGGCAGCTGTGCTGAGGCCGATATTCGGGGGGGGAGAGGATACAAATTCGTTCATCGTCCAATGGTCTCGGCACAATGTAGTTAAGATGCTCTGCGGCGGCTACAAAGATCGCGTTGGAGGATAAAATCATAGTTGGGTGGACAAAGGTAGCTATTGATGCGCTGCTATACGGGCCGCTGCAATGCTACAGATCCATGACAGAAATGCACCTGCTCTTTCGATAGAACGGGAAGGTGCTACAACTGTGGCGGAGCGAGGCACGTGGCTAGGGATTGCAAAGAGTGACCCTACTGCACTCTTTGTGCAGATAACGGCAAACCGGCTGGCCACCGTTTGCGTACCCAAGGGTGCCTGCCGCTGGTTACTGGTGGCAGAAAGAAAAAGAGCAGTGGAGCTAAAACTTCCGCTAATGTTGGAACCAATAGGAGCGCCCAGCAGACTTCGAAATCTGCGGCTACTACAGCCACGAGTACGAATATGTCGGTGGCAACACTGGCAGAACAGTCCAGTTCCGCTAGCGGCACTGCTACCAAGACGACGCCAATGGACACGGCATAATGGCGGCCGACGGCCCCATTGTCCAAGCGAACTTGAACCATTCGGCCATGGCGCAGGACGTCTTTGCCCAGGAACTGGCTGTGCAGCGAGCGGGAATTGGAGTGGTGACGGAGCCCCATTCGGTCCCAATCCATCCTCATTGGACTGGGGACGATAAGGGCTCTGTTACCGTCGTCTGGGATGGTCGACTCGGATCCCCGCCCTATGCGTTGCTAGGGCGCACGGAGTACCTCAGGACTGACGCGAGAGGCGAGACATTGCTCGGTTGGTCGACTGGACTGGAGCTCCGTTTGCTGAATACGGGCTCCGTTCATATGTGCGTGCAGCAGCATGAGGGATCCAATGTAGATCTCTCATTCGCTACTCCTTCTGTCGTGCGCCGTATCTCCGGGTGGAGGGTGGTGGAAGAGGTCGAAACGCTGCTGGATCATCGTTACATTACGATAGATCTCTCCGCCAGCTCTCAGCTCACCGCTGCAGTGGTCACTCAAAAAGCTAGACAAGGCCGCCTTGATGACGACGCCCACGTTGTGGCCTGACATAAAGGCAGACTAGTCGACACCAAGGGGTCCGCTGACTTCGCCAAGCGCTAACTGGTGGTCGCCCGAAATTGCGGAGTTATGTAGTGATTGTATTCGGGTGTGCCGCCGGTACACATGTGCCCGTCGACGACGTCCTGAGAGTCTGACGTGGGTGGCATAGCTGTACGGGCTGTACAGGCAAAAAGTTATAGCCCTGCATCTGGCCCTCAGGAGGACCAATGCCGAGGCCTGGCAGGAGCTCCTCCAAACTCGTGCTTGAGCGCCTCCCGTGACGGAAACGTTGGACCCCCACTTCCTCAAAGACGTGGTTGAAACCCTCTTCCTCCTTTCCGGGGCCATGAAGGGCCACGCGGCTGAGGTGTCGGACCCCGTCATATGGTTCACGGGGTCACGGACGAGGACCTTTCTGCCACGCTGAAGAGGCTCGGGGCGAAGAACGACCCGACGCCTTGACGGCATGCGGAGTAAGGCCTTGGAGTCAGCCTCGGGCGTCCTTGGGGAGGATATTAAAGCACTTTTTAATAAGTGCCTTATGACCTGGACATTCCCGGATGTTTGGAACACCGGGCGGATGGTCCTCATTAATAAGGAAGGTAGACCCGCAGACATTCCCTCCGCATAGCGGCTCATTTGCCAGTTGGATGAGGCGGGAAAGCTTTTGGAAGAAGTTTCCATAGGTAGCTTTTCACCTCCATAGGCAGCTGTCCTAGGTGGGACCTGATCTGGCGGATAGCCAGTTCAGCTTTCGCGAGGTGCGATCGACAATTGATACGATTATACGCGTCAAGTGCCTCGCGGAGGCTGTATCCCGGAGTGAGGTGTGCGTTGGTGTTTCCTTATATATTACCAACGCATTTAACACTCTGCCCTAGGTATACTCGTTATTTGGGAAGTACTCGTATATCATGGGGTTTCTCCCTTCCTGCAAGCAGTGATCGGGTCCTACCTGAGGGACAGGCATATACAGTATATGGCCCGGGACGGATATACAGGGTGTTTATGTAGGTCCCTGAAATGGGGGGTAGCTAACGCGATTCTGAATAAGATTTTCTTTTGCAAAAATAGGGTTTAAAGCTTCGTGTTTGAATCATTAAACAAAAACACGGACCAATCGCGCCCAGACGCGATAGCGACAGCCTCGAGCCTAGCGGCTGAGTGCAAACGTGATCAGGCGCCTTTGCTTCGGAACAGTCTAATGCGAAATATTTTCATCAAAATTCAGTTAAACGAACAGAATAATTAAAGATAGTGTTCATTTACTCATTTTTCGTGAACAAAACATGATGAGCAAATTTGAATTCGACTCATACGAGGTGTGACACAAAAGTAACGAGACTAGTCCAATAAATCATTGTACCTGCAGAATAAGTTCTCCGTGACATTATCACCTTCAAAGTAGTCCCCTTCAGCATTCACACACTTATGCATTCGGCACTGCTATTGGTGGTAACAATTCTGGAACGAGGTTTTTGGAAGTCCTTTCGGACGATTCTCCGTTTTTGCCTGAACCTCTTCACCTGAGGTGAAATGGGTTCCCTTTAAGCAAAATTTAACTTTAGGAAATAAAAAAAAGTCGCATGAAGCCAAATCAGGCGAATAAGGAGGATTCCCTATCACAATAATAATTTTGCTGGTCAGAAACTGCTTGACAGATAGTGCCGTGTGATCGGGTGCTTTGTCCCGGAGCAACAGCCATCCATCGCTTCACAACTGTGGCCTTTTTTTTCCTAATTTTTTCACGAAGTCTTTTGAGTATTTCAATGTGATAGTGGTAGTTAACAGTCTGACCACTGGGAAACCACTCAATCATTACAATTCCATTAATGTCGAATTTTGATTTTGACATGCGTTCTTTTTTGGATTTTGGGGATCCTGAAGACTTCCATTGCATCGACTGGCGCTTACTTTGTGAGTCATAGGAAAAAAATACATGTCTCATTACATGTTACAACAGATTTCAACAAATTTTACAAGAAACTTGATGTTTATTCGCTGTTCGGTTTTTACGTTAGACATTTTTCCGGCAGAATGCAGTTGCACGTGTTCACTAAATAACGCAATATTTCCAAATGGTATGACCGATTCAATCGAAATTGGCAACATGGATAGAGGAGGTATGTGGGAAAATGCCACAAAAACAATTGCTGCTAATTCCATTGTTTTTTCAAGTTACAGACCTAGTCTCGTTACTTTTGTGTCACACCTCGTATATTGTTTAAAGAATTTTGCGCCGCCTCCGAAAAGGTTGAAATGTATTTAATATACTACCTAACGAGTAAATAGGTTTCATTCATGTCTGTGACGTAATTGTATGATTGAATGAAATAGAAATTAATTTATACTTTTTAGTGCATTTCGAAATCGGTGTATTTTTTTTCTGAAAATTATTTTATTTCACGCTTTTTAGTGGAATGGGGAGAATTGTATAGGATACTGTGAGACAGTTCTTCCGGGCTTTTTTTGTCTGCGTAAATGCCATGAGCATAATTAAGTAAAAGACAACATGGATATTCGTTTTTCAATTTTTTTTTGCAACAATAATCCTTTGCAACTAAAAAATGAAAAAATTTTTGGTAATGGTACCAATGGGGAGTCAGACTCTACAAGATGCGAAAGGCTTTGTTCCGATCGGACCACCCACCTAGGAAAAAACCGGCGAACATGCATAGAAAAAAAAATGAGGGACACTTTTTCAGGGACAAGTACAAATTAATTACATCATGATTTAGGGTGCTTCATCCATTTGTTCTTTGTTAACTTTCTTTGCAAAAATTTACTGCACATGTGTATCTCTTACGGTTTAAGACTGCGCAAGGGTGAAAGTATCCGTAAAATAATAGCAGATTCTGCGCAACAAATTTCCGAACAAATCAAATTGATGCATTTTTAGAACGATACGGAAACTGTACCAAGCAATGGGAATAATACACCAACGTCAACGAGAACTCATCTTGCTGTATAAGTCGCGTGTCAGAGCGGTAAAGCTTACAAGGAAACATATCGAACCGCGACACACCGATTTTAATGAAACTTATGTGAAAGATAGTTCTCAAAAAAATATTTGACACGTATTTTTTTTTATCGGCAATCGTTCACATTGAAGGGGTGAAAATAGCCCTCGAAGTTGGGGGTTGAAACCATGTTTTTGGGAATATCTCCGGAACAAAAGAAGATAATTGAATTCTTTTTTTTGTAAATTGTTCGTCTTTAGATAGGAAATTTTTGTGCGTAAAAAAATTTCAATAAACTTTATTTGTTTAAATAATATTTAAAAAATTCATCATTTTTATTTAAATTTTTGCACTAAATGTTGATCTACTTTTTTGCAACTTCGTGTACGTAAACTATGGACAAAAATAGAGGATACGTGTTTTTGGAATTTGTTGTTTGTTGCAATGTTTATTAGATATATAATTTAACATCACCTCCTGTGAAGAGGGGCAATCATCATTTTTATTAAAAATATCATTATTTTTACAATCTTTTACATTATTTTAGCGATTTTATACCTCTTCATATGCCGTTAATTGATTTCTGAACAATTATTGTAAGCGTCACAGGTATGAGCGTGACGCGGTTACAATCATTGCCGTAAGGAACATAGGCTTTTATGGCCAATATTGTTAAAAAATAATTTAATTTATTTTTATTTTCTGAGTTTCTTAAAAAATCCCAATGTTTCCAAAAGTTCTAAATATTTTATTTTGAATGAAGTCTTTACGTCTGTAAAAGTATAAAAGCAGTATTGGCCATAAAAGCCTATGTTCCTTATGACACGGCGTTAATCATAACCGCGACACGCTCATACCTGTGACGCTTACAATAATTGTTCAGAAATCAATTAACGGCATATGAAGAGGTATAAAATCGCTAAAATAATGTAAAAGATTGTAAAAATAATGATATTTTTAATAAAAATGATGATTGCCCCTCTTCACAGGAGGTGATGTTAAATTATATATCTAATAAACATTGCAACAAACAACAAATTCCAAAAACACGTATCCTCTATTTTTGTCCATAGTTTACGTACACGAAGTTGCAAAAAAGTAGATCAACATTTAGTGCAAAAATTTAAATAAAAATGATGAATTTTTTAAATATTATTTAAACAAATAAAGTTTATTGAAATTTTTTTACGCACAAAAATTTCCTATCTAAAGACGAACAATTTACAAAAAAAAGAATTCAATTATCTTCTTTTGTTCCGGAGATATTCCCAAAAACATGGTTTCAACCCCCAACTTCGAGGGCTATTTTCACCCCTTCAATGTGAACGATTGCCGATAAAAAAAAATACGTGTCAAATATTTTTTTGAGAACTATCTTTCACATAAGTTTCATTAAAATCGGTGTGTCGCGGTTCGATATGTTTCCTTGTTAGTTAGTGTTTTGGTACAGTGCATTGTAATTGCCCTTTCTTGTCTTACCCGTGCATAGCACGGGGCGTTCCACTAATACTAATAACAATAGTTTTTCGCTAATATCACGAAAACTAGAGATTTCCGTCAATTATGCATAAGGAAAAACTCGTTCAGAATCATGCCACTAATAACGTATTAGAAGGACATTAAAATCGTTCGAAGTTGATTTCAACAGTTAATAACAATTTTTCGCTAATATCTCGAAAACTAAACCTTTCCGCGAAATTTGTATATGAACAAAATTGTACAGAATCATGTCCGCGATAAGATATTGAAAGCGCACTAAAATCAAAAAAATGTTTATTTCAAAAGTTGCCGGTTTTTTGCAATAACAACACTTTGCAATTAAAAAATGAAAAATTTTTTGATAATAGTACCAATGGGGAGTCAGCACCTACCATATGCAAAAGGTTTCATTCCGATCGGTCCATCCAGCTAGGCGTAATGCGCGAACATACATAGAAAAAAAAAAAAAAAAAAAAAAAATATACTGATCGAATTGAGTAACCTCCTCCTTTTTCGAAGTCGGTTAAAAAACGAAGGAGAATCGTGGGGGAATGCCTGGAAAAGCGGGAGTGTGTGTAAAGATATCCGCTCGTTGCGCCGCAGTATGTAAATAGAAACCAAACCAAACCAAACCCATTTTTCTCCTGGACTTCCTGGAGGAGAATTTCCATTCTCTCCTTCGTATTGCTTTTTTCTCTTTAACCATTTATTTTATGTTGCCATTTTCCCTTATCACTTCCATGTCTTCCAATTCTAACTCCAATTCTTTTTTTTTCTTTCTTCATTAATTCCTCTTCTTCGCTTCCTAGATCTCTTCCTTTTTTCTATCCCCCTTGCTACCTCCATCACCTCCTCCTCCACTTCTTTCATTTCACACTCTTCCCTATTAATATGAATATTCTTATTCCTGCTAACTCTTTTCTTTTTCTTATCTAGATCTCTTTGCCTCATAACTATTTTCCTCACTTCCTCCTCATCTTCTTTCAAAAATTCAATTAACCAATCCTTTTTCAGAACAATAAGCGAGGACCCTGTTCCCTCCAAAATACTCTTTCTTGATACCCCTTCACACTTTAGTTCTCCCAAACTACTTCCTTTATTCTCTGCCTTCCTTTTATCGTTCATGTTGTCTTTATATTCTTCTTCCGTTTTCGTTCCAGATTTTTTCCTAATTTCTTTTTCTTTTCTGTCCTTCTTAGCCCTCCTTATGCTCCTCTCACACTCACTCATCCCCCGTGAGATGAACCTTATAAATTCCTTTAAACTATCTTATATCTCCCATTATTCTTAATAATAATACCTAACAAACTATCTCCTAACCTCCTCCCCTTCCCTACACTAACTTAACTAACTAAAATTGCATTTTTAAGTAATAAAATCTTAAAAAATTGCGCCCTCAAAAAATCACGTCCGACTCTCACGACGCCATCTTTTCCTCACCCTATACATATGTATATTTACAGTGATATTATTTGTGTGAACTAACGTTCATGTCACCGATTTGCTCTTATACTGTTACTACATGTAAAGTAACCGTTATTATTTGTATTTTTGTTATAATCTTTTAATAAAGTATTTTGTAGCTATGTCTGTATAATATTTTTCCCTTATTTTTATTCGCAAAATATGCTATTGTCATTCTATGGAAAAGGTAGAGATCACTAAAATGGACGACAAACTATAATAAAAAAAGATCATTTACTTATCAATAAAGGATTATTCTTAAGTAATGATCCTTTCAATGTCATGTATGTAACATTTGTAAATAACATTTTTTCATACATTTAATTTCTATATGTGAACCCATCATGTAAATAAATGATTAAACTACAAGAACAACGTACGGAATATTAACTATTCTGTAAGTAGCCCATTAAGTAAATTTAAAAATAAATGTTAAATACAATAAAAACACTTTTTGTCAAAATCAATTTGTTGTATAAAAAGACATTATTTGATTTCTTCTTCAACTATTTATATATAAAAATATGTAGAAAATAAAGAAAGTAATATTTTACATATTTTCTTTTATATTTATAATATTACTTATTGTATTACGTATATTTATAAATTAAAGAAATTAAAACTTCAATAAACGAAATAAGAACTAGAATATATTCATAGGTATAAAATTGCAATTGCTGTTGAAATTGCGAAGTGAAAACTATGTTGTCGCTAAATCTTGAGTAAAAATTTGCTATTATATTGATTGTTTTAGTTCGTAAAAACTTTTAATACATAAATAAATAATGAAAGGTAAAAGCAAATAAAAATTCATTGTGAGATAAATCAATAGAGACAAAATGTGTTTTTACTGAGCAACAATACTATGGTTAGAAAAAAATAATTATATTACATTATTTTGAGTTGTATACGCTAAACATTTAACAAATATAAAAGTTAATATAAAGCAAATTATTCATTAATGATGAAGTTTCGATTCATTAAAAAGTGATATTACACCGTAAATATGATATTACAATGTATATATATATATATATAAAAATAAAAGTATCTTATAGTAAATAGTACAGAGTAAGTACAGAATATCGTTTAGTAAAACCCTTTGATCAAATATTTCACCGCATCGAATTAAAAAGGCATCCTACAATTTACTTTAGTTTAAAAGAACGGGTACCAGATATTTAAAACTTAATAATACTAATATTTTTATCGTTTGTAAACACATGCAGTACTTCTGGCTCGATTATATATATGCTATTATTTCTGTAAATATTAGAAATGCGAAAAAATATTTTGTACCAATTATTTTATTTGATAGAAAAGACTTAATACAATTTTTATGAATGATTAAACCAGAAATACTGTGTATAAATCTTATAAAATATTTGTGTATATCCGATCATATATCATTACAACGTATCTATCGAAAAATTGGTCGCTACGCAAAGTTAATATTTTTATTTATACACATATCAGTGTCAGTTTTATCACACAACATTTTGCATGCTGCTGTTAAAATATTCGGCTTAAGCAATGAAGATGGTTTTAAATTATGAAGATAATGGAAATATCGATTTCCCCTTTTGTAATTCGTATTAGCTCTATATTCTTCTGCTCTACACATTGTTCTAATAGATGGGAAATAGTCCGTAGCTATAATTTCATGATCGAGTAATGATGACGTGATATGTGATAATGCTCCATTTACTTCTTTATTTAATTGTTTCCTTAAAATGATATTGCTTTGACATTTTCTTTCGTCGTATTCACAAGCTTTGTACATAATTTTGTTGCCTATCCATTCAGCTATCTCTGAACACATAATACTACTCATTGAATATAAAGCAGTATTTTCAACTAAGGACAAACTGGGCTGTATTTTTAGCTGCCTTAAATTTAATGCAGAATCTTCTACGTTCGTTAAAGATGTTAACAAAGCTATATTATCTAACTTATTTGCTATATCATTTAATGAAATCTTATTATTTTTTCTAGGTTCGCTACCTGTGACTACTTTTCTTTTTTGTTTTTTACTTACTTTAATTGCTGGTCTGTATACGTGGTATTGCATGTTCTGCCAAAATGAATTCTTGAAATTTATGAACTGTTCTGACATTTGTGGTGGGCCAGATAATAACAAATATTGTAATTGTAATATAGCTTTCCGTAAATCACCACTTTGCAATAATTCCTATAAATAAAAAGATTTTTTTATAAAAGTTCTTTATGTTTACTATTACGTTATAGAAAAGATATACAAATTAAATACTATATAAAAATATAAAATATTATAAGAGTGATAAGCATAAATTTTATTATAACAATAAAATAACGATTTCCAAAATAATTGATGAATTTACAAACACTTACTGTAATACAACTGGAAGAAAGCCTGTAACCAGTTTCCGCTAATGAAATTAATTCTAACAAAACAGAAACTTTATTGCCAACAGGACTTTGAAAAAAAATTCTACTTTGTTGAGGTGCCAATTTATTTAAATGGGGACAAACGTCTTTACACGTCATAACAATTGGTCGTTTCGTATTTGACGCTAACTGACATATAGCAGAAATAAAACCTTCATCTTCTTCAAATATAATATCAACATCTTCTATAAGAATAAGGGAATTTTTTGATATTTTCTTTGGTATAATTTTGTCTGAATTTAAATTGCAAAGAGAAGTAACTCTTTCCTTTTTTTTTATTTGGTATGATTTTGTTGCTTCCTCTAGTTCCTTAAGAAGCTTTTTCCCAGTTCTTTTAGATGAGGCATTTAATTCCAACACCCTACATAAAATTTTGATTACATTATTAAATAATACATAAATTATAAGTAAAGTCATTCATTAATTAAATATTAATACTAACGTATAGCCAAATTCTTCTGCTACTGCATATACACTTGCAGTTTTACCACTTCCATGAGGACCTAACAGTACAGCCACCTGATTATTTTTATTATTTTTTGAATAACTACTGTCAGATGAATAAAATTCATCTCCACTATTACTATCTTCGTTTATAAACGTTAATTTCCATCCAACTAACCATTCTCTTAATTTTATAGCTGCTTTTTCATTTCCAACTACTTCCTGGGTAGATTTTGGTCTGTATTTGTAAGTCCAACTAAAATTTTCAATTTGATTTTCATTATCTATATGTTCTGTCATTCCTATCTTTTTCACTTGTTTATTTTTTCTACTTTTTGTTTTTGGGGACACTGTTTTATGAGAGTGCCTTTTAACAGTAAGTGCAATAACGCTCCACATTTTCTTTACATCTGAACAACTTTTTTCAATATCTGTTAATGCCTCTTCAATTTTTGATTGGTTAATGTTTTTTAATTTTTTCAACTTTATCTCAGAAAAATCGACAACTTGTTTATAATATTTTACATTTAAATTTGGAATATACAATTTATTACTAACTTTTTGTAAAAAATTAATATTACCTTTTTCATTACAATCTAAATTATTTAATTGTGTAATATGACTAATAAGTGGAAATGATAATGTACTGCAAACATTTATTTGTTGGTTCATATTTTTGTTATCATTATCATTTATATTTGTTTGTGCATGTAACTGTTTTATTGACATCTCTTTTTGATTTGCTTTTCGTTGTTTCGTAAATATAGGAGCCAATTTACTAGTTGTTTTTTTCTCCGAATTATTTTCATGACTAATTACACAGCATTCTTGGTTACTCTTAGTTTCACTATTACCTTTTACATCAACAATAATACAGTCATCAAAATTCTTATTTTGTTTCAAAGTTGATTTAAATTTATCAGATTTAGTTATTTCATGAACATGTTCAAATTTGCCTCTCTCGCATTTATCATTCTGTATAGTGACATTACACAGTAAGTTTTCCGGCTGCTCGCATTTTCTCAATTTTAATTTTGTATGTTCATTTATTCTTTTAGATATTTCTTTGTTACTTTTATCTCTTATTTGCAAATTTTCTGAATATAAACCCCTATTTATCTTAGATTTTTTAGAACTTTCTGTATTTAATTTAGTCTTACTCTTGGATGAAAGTAATTCTCCATCACTGATTTCACCTATGGAAAGGAGAGAAAAATATATATATACACATATATATTTTATATATTTATTCATTATATGAAAAATTAAATTTAACAAATCAGCGATCAAAGTGTTCAAATTCATTGCCCTCAACCAAATACTAATATTTGGGAGACTCACACATTTTTTTTCTTCATGAATACTATTTTTTACATAAATTAGAAATGTTTTTATTATCTTTAACTTACCCAGTGAAGTATTTTCATCTTCACGTGTTTGAAATTTAATTCGTAATGACCATCTGCCTTTATTCAATTCTTGATATTTCTGTTTTTTTTCATTATTAGGAATATCAATGATTTCAGATTCTACTACACTTATACTGTCTACTTCCGA
Source organism: Megachile rotundata (assembly GCF_050947335.1). Classification (NCBI taxonomy): domain Eukaryota; kingdom Metazoa; phylum Arthropoda; class Insecta; order Hymenoptera; family Megachilidae; genus Megachile; species Megachile rotundata. The sequence goes on from NC_134984.1 coordinate 3,156,071, forward strand.
AAATTGTAAACTTGATGTTTTTCTTCTTTTATTTGATGATATTGCATTGCTTGAAACTGCATTATGCAAATCATGTTCAATACTGTTTTGTGACATATGTACATCAGCTTTTACTAAGATTGTAGATATATCTGCCATATTTGTGTTTGTTAAATTTACTGAAGTTTTGCTATTAAATATAAGATAAATTTATGAAAATATAATTACTAATTAATATTGTTTTATATTCTGATAAAAAAAATATAATTCATTTATTACCTGAAATAATTTAGTAAATTACTTGATGCCTGTTTTTGACCTACAACTGAGATATCCATAGAATTATCTTTCTTCTCTTCTTTCTTCAAAAACTTTACAGGATTCTGAATAATTTTCTCAATCTTCTCATTTTCTATCTGAGAAATTTTTCTTTTAAGAGATTTTCTCTTCTCATTTATTAACCGATCTGTTGAACATATAAATTGTTCTCCGTGTTCTTCTGGTTTTCTAGCATTTAGTTCATTTTCAGTCAAATCTTTTATTGGTGTACTACACTGATTCAAATTATTATGACTCATAAGAATTTGAAAAGCATTTGATTCTTCATGAGTACTTTTAATTTCGTCACTGAGCTGAACATTTAACAAATTTGTGCTAGTGCTTTTATACATATCATTTACATGCGTATCACTGTTAATGTTTTCTCCTCTTTTTGATTTTTTTATATAACGTTTTTTGTCAGTTGAAATATGTATAGAATCATTCTTGATTTGTTTTTTATTAATGTTGAGAACATCATTAGTTTCCAGAGATAAATCAACATGTTTCTGTAGTTTTGTTGACGATAATTTTGATGAAAAATATTGCTTGGATGTTTGGTATATATTAATCTCCTTAAATGGATTACTATTTCTATCAATTATATCACTGCTACTTTCAATCATATTACACGTATCTTTTCCTGAATTCTTTTTAGATATTTCAACTGTTGTGTAATTATACTTATCTTTAGAATATTTCCTTGATTCAATTTCTTTCTTCTTAGTACTATTAGAATGTACAGGTAAACTATCATTGGCTTTTATAGTATCCATAAAATATTGCGTTATGTTTTTCATCCTTCATTACCACGCGTAAATAACTATAAAAATATGAAAAAGGCACAAAAGTAATTAACACAAAAGCTACTGTTTCTAAACGTGCAATGCAACGTTATGGTATGGCATCACAATTACATCCATTCCTGATACAATATTGCCGCCATTTATTCTAGTTGTTGTTCATGTTGGTAATCTTAAAAGCATGAATATAAAAATATATAGGTATGTAACGTGAACGTACATGGTTATCATCAATATGGCGACCAGGCCATTTGCAGCGCGTCTGTATTTTGTTATATCGATGACCATAAAAGAGTAGTGAAATTCACTAGATCGAGCGGTGTGAAGTTCGTCGAATGTTCTCTGTCTACTTACTGTGGTTTTGGTTAGGAGAGACAAGGACGGTAAATAGGATGTTACGAGAAAACACGCATTCTCCCATCCCAAACGACTCTGCGAAGAAGTAATATTTCGACATGATTTCTTTTACATACTACTCTCAGAGGTTTAATCTAGGTCGCTCTCGGGGCCGATTTTGGAAAAATGGGACGTGAAAAATTTTCTTCTATAAGAAATGTCAGTTTTCAGTGCATAAAATTGTTTTGGACAAAATTGCAAAATCGGCTCCGAGAGCGACCTACATTAACTTTCCGACAATAGTATGCAAAAGAAATCATATCGAAATATTACTTTTTCGCAGAGGTATTTGGGATGGGAGAATGCGATACATCCGAGGCCGTTTGAATAACAACATGGCCGCTGGGATATCGCGCTGCTTGGTGCTGACTGGGTTCAGGACTGGCTATACGTACATACATATGGCACCCCAGAGGGTACCGCTAAAAGGGCCCACCATTAAAAAATAGTTTGCATCAAAACTAATAACAATCGTATCATGATATTTTCTTTTCAAATGTATCATGTGCAAACACAAAATATTAATTCCAGAAATAATATATAATAAATTAGTTATGTTTTATGTTTTTTTAACAATTTTCCCGATCTTTTCTACGATATATAATTATTTCTTTTTAAACGAATAGGAAATTATAACGAACAAATAATGAAATTAACACACTAATAAGTTAACGAAGTGATTCCATAAAAATAATATAGAAATAATAGTTCTGTTCTGTTCTTTATTTTCTCTTACGAGAGGGCGCTTGGGAGGTAGAAATAATAGTAAATAGTAATAGTAATATAGTAATAATAATAAAAATAATAGTAAAAAATAAAGAGCAATCTTTATGGAGCGGCAATCTACGACAAAATTTGAAAATCATTTATGACTACGTTTCCATCGAGGGTCCAAATCGGGTCAGAGTCGGGTTAGAGTCGGGTTGGGGTCAGCGCTTGTACGGTGGAAACGCCAAAGGTTTAGTTGAACTCTACCCTACAAAATTTTAGGGTAGCGTTCAGTTGAGGTTCGGTGGAAACGACAAGAGTCGAGTTCATGTTGCCAACATAACAAATCCAAATTGCATTGTGTATCACGTGCTGTATTAATTGGTGTAGAAGAGGTTATTATTACTTTTTGTCGGTGATCTTGTAATCTGAGAAATAATTTTTGTATGTTATTTTGATATTGTAAAATTAATATTGCTCAGCTTTACATGTCACAATATGGCAGTTGATTTTGTGCAGTTGGTAATGTTCAACCCACTCCAACCCCAACGTAACTCTGATCCGATGGAAACAGGCAAGGCAACATAACTCTAACCCGACTCTGACCCGATTTGGACCCTCGATGGAAACGTAGTCTATGACACTCGGTTACACCTTGCTCTTCATTCACTTTTCTATCGATTATTGCGAAGTGAGCACGTTTAAAATATTATACTTCTTTATTTTATTCTTTCGTAGCAATAGCCGATACAGAACTGTCGTCAACGACACAATTCATCCTGATAACACACTCATTCTTTACTGCGAAGAAATGTCTCTTTGGAAGGGGAATTGCATTTGTACACAACACATGAACAGTCATAACCTGCCTCACTATTTCGATTTTTATTTTCATAATACGTAATTAATATTGTACGTGATTAAGGATCTCTATTACATGTATTAAATATTATTGTACATGTATACTATTAGTTGCAGATGTTTTATATCTTGTAAATAACAATTATTTAAAAACAGTTTGAATTTATTTTAATATTATTATTGTTAAATAATCAGGATCGGAGAAAATCAAAAACTAATAATACACTTCCAATTACAAATTAATTATTTAATGTTAAACACAAAGAATACACATATTAACTTTAAGCTTAATTAACAATGCCGGGATAACTTTCTCATACACCAATTTACATGCCGCGCGCGTTTTCATTTCACGAACAAGAAGAAGGAAGTGCATTTCTCAATTATTTTTTATTCTAACGACATGCATTGCTCGCACTGCAAGATGACGCCACATGCTACATTTATTTATAATTTCACAATTACAAAAGAAAAAAAATGAAAAACGTAACATGGTAAAAAAACCACGTTCAGGGGGCTCGAACCTGCGACAAGGAGGATGCAGAGATTACGAGGCAGGACTCCTAACCTCTCAGCCAATTGTTTGCTTGGAGAATTGTCTTACGTTCCGACACATAACGGACTACGACGTAAAATGTTACGCGTACATCGATGACTTTACTCCAATAAGATATTGCAAGTACATATAACTCAAATTAAGTCGTGTTTGATCTCATTTTAATCAGGAAAATGTCACGAATATGATGAAACAAGTTGTATAAAAAATAGATTAAAAATAAAAAAGTTAGCAATGCATAATCATTGCAAACAATTGAACAGGCTTTTGATCTTTGCCGACTGCCACGACCGCAGTGTCTCTTTCTTCTGCATTCGCTATCCTCCTCTGCGTCAGAAACTTTTATCGTCAAATCTAAACCAGTAAATATGCTTCAAATTATATCGTGTTTGGTCTCATTTTAATTAGAACAACAAGACGAATACGATGATCAAAGTTTCATTCACGAAAAACCAAAAATAAAGAATTTTGATTTTTGACTGCAAAAGACAAAACACGCACGAGTTTTTCTTGTTTGCCGACCGATTCAACATTCTATCTGTCTTTCTTTTCCATTTGCCGATCTCTTTCACGTTAAAAATTTTAATCACCCGAAACACATTATTTCCTATACCTGACCTTTGAATATTTTTCTCTTGCAGGAATAGCATTAAAGTAATCACATAAATTATTTTTTTGTATAACATTCTTTTATCATTAAATCTATATCTATCTTACAAAATATGTAGAGTTACTGCAATTATTACAAACAGTGCATTTTATTAAAAAAGTCTTTTTATTATGCATGTGCTTTATTTATAAATTTTTGTCTCTTCTCTTTTTAATACAACTAACTATTTTGTCTCGTAGTAGCAATCGATTTTTCTCTCATATCTGCGTTATTTCTTCCGAGGAACGTGCAAATGTATATACATCTTATATTTCATGCGATACGGTATCCTCTTCGAACCAGTTTAGCATATATGATTTCAGACTAAATAATAAACAAATTATTCATAAATCCTGCGCCGAATGTCCATCGCAGCCACATTTAGAATCAGTTGTACGTGAAAAAATGACTAATTTGCTGAAAAAACAAACTAACAACTATAAACGATTATTAACAATATATTCCTTTATTTCTCTAAAATTGCAACAAAAAATTACATGTGCATACATCCGCATATAAAAATTTTTTAAAAATCGATGCCGCGGGCGCCCGCCGACCTTACTACGGCACCATCGTTTCGCCGCGCGTGCCAGAAAACGAATTTTGCCTCGTCTCGTGAAAAGAAAGATACGTTGGAGAGACAAGGATCTATCTATCCTTGTCTATAGCTTCCCAGTTCGCCACCAGAGGTCCCCATTATCGGATTTTGGCTTTCTTGAAAATCATGGCATTACGCCCCGATTCATTTGCCTTAAATATTTAAATTGGTTATGTCCTTAACTATCTTTACGAAATAAGTTTCAGTTCAGTTCAGTTCCAATGGATTTGTAATAAAATTCTCTTCACTTTTTGTTATTATGCAAATTTAAATAAATTGTAAAATAAGGTTATGAGAAATTTTGTGTTATAAATAAATTGCATTTTGCACAATTCATTAATATTCTGTTATTATGCGCAAAAAAAATCATACAACTTTCCTATTAAAAGTATCTCGTATGGTTTTCAAGATAACCAAAGCGAGTCAAAACTCTAAGGGGTCATTTGACTCCTTAAACCCGCGTCTTAGCCGAAATAAAAGAAATACGTGTCCCTTATTTTTGCCTGCTTAGCAAACGTACGAACTTTACGTACATACAGAGGGGGATACTTCCGTGCCTTTTCTTGTTAGCTTTGGCCACAGTATAATATACTGTGCTTTGACTATATGTAGTCTGTATAGCTCAATTACCCAATATATATAATTTAACATGTGGAGAATTTGTGTAGTTTGTATAATTTTGTTGATCTTGCACGTAATTAGAAAAATTTGTTTAAAATTATGTAAAAGACATAAAAACGTTTGCGTTCTTGTTCTTGGAGATTTAGGTAGAAGTCCTAGAATGCAATATCATGTAACATCACTTGTAAAGGAAGGTTTTGCGGTAGACTTTATAGGTTATCCTGGTTCACTGCCGTTAAAAGAAATTAGAGAAAATCCTCTAATACGTATTTATTATCTTTCTCCACCTCTAAATATAGAGAACAGTATGTCTTTAGATTTATTATAAATTCATAAATTTACGCTATGCTTAAGTTTATTAAGAATTTTTGTATAACATATTTCATTTAATAATTATGTTATATAAAAGAATTGTTATAATAATGTGTATTTAAAAATATGTTTGAAGTAAAAATTTATTTTGATATTTCAGAATTGTCACTTTTTGTATGTTATGTGGTAAAAACTTTGTGGCAAACCTTTAATTTAATATGGACTTTATTGCACATACGCATACCAACTCACATGTTGATACAAAATCCGCCTGCAATACCTACAATTCCAATTTGTTGGTTGTATTGTTTCATTATAAATTCACAACTTATTATTGATTGGCATAATTATGCATTTACTCTTATGGGACTTAGCCTAAGAAATGATCATTTGTTTGTAAAATTTGCAAGAATTATTGAAACATACTTTGGTTTTAAAGCACATAGTCATATTTGTGTTTCTGAAGCAATGAGGAATGACTTGCAATTAAAGTGGAAAATCAAGTTGGTATTTTTAAATGCAATTTTTATTTTTGAATATGTATATTAATATATACTTTTTTAGAGCTGAAGTATTATATGATCGCCCAACAGACAAATTTCATCCTATATCATTAGAGGAGAAACACATGTTCTTATTAAAATTGAGTGAAAAGCATAATATATTAAAAGGTAAAAAGGAAAATACAACTATATTTACAGAATTTGTAGACAATGAGATACGGTTATCTTCTAAAAGACCTGGTCTTATCGTATCAAGCACAAGTTGGACAGAAGATGAAGATTTTTCAATATTGTTAAATGCATTACAAGGTAACTTGTTATTGTGTATTTTTATGTAATTATATAAATATATAATATTTATTATTATGATTGAAATATTTATTTTACAGAATATGAAAATATGATTGTACAATGTACTTGTAATTTACCTGATTTAATTTGTATAATAACTGGTAAAGGTCCGTTAAAAGAATTTTATAAAGCTATAGTAAAATTAAAAAATTGGAAACATGTTACAATTCTTACACCGTGGCTAGAAAACGAAGATTATCCTAAGATACTAGGTATTACAATGCAATACTTGTATTTTTCTTTATGTGGTTTTCATATAATATAAGAAATAAAATTTTTGCACATAGCTAGTGCTGATTTAGGTATTTGTCTTCACATATCATCCAGTGGTTTGGATTTACCAATGAAAGTTGTTGATATGTTTGGATGTGAACTTCCAGTGTTCTCATATAATTTTAAATGGTAAGTAAAAATTTATGTTTCTTAATGCATTTCTTACCAAATATTGAACTGTACTGAATTACACTTTATTTACTAATTTATACCATCTAGGAGCTCTTTTTCTAATATTATATATGTATATGTATGTATGTATGTGTTACAACATATATAATCATATGTATAAAATATGTTTTGTAATGTTTAAATTGTATCAAAGGTATGTCACAAAAATATTTTTTTTATTAAGGTTCCTTTTACTGAGATTTTATGGATATCAATTTCTTTGATACAATTATATATTTTTTATTGCATCATGTAGTTGTAGTTGGTCAAAATATGGACTTAGACATATATAATAACATGGCCATGAATTAAAATTTTATGTAAAATTACTTTTATCAAGATTATAGACCTTCAACAATATGTATGAACCTATAAATATAACAAAATATTCTATTACGCTAAGAGTATCTATTTAGAATACTTGATCACAATATATGTATAAACAATTTTTTTAAGTTATTATCTTCATAGATATTCAAGTGATATCTTATGATAATATATTATTTATTTTTTTCATCGTTTTAGGATTAATATTTGCACAAATTGTGGTTATTTGAGTGTTCATATTCTTTAATCTAATTGATTGCTGTTTGCAAACTGTTTCTTTAAATTTTCTTCACTTGAAAATATTCATTCATATGAATACAATTATATATATTTTATATATTTCACTGACATGAATATTTTACACTGGCAGTAAATGTTACAGTTCTATTATGACTATGGTTAGTTCATTAATTCAAAAACTATTGTATTTTTCAAAAAAAAGAATCAAACACTGAACTGTTTCATTTGAAACAATAGGAAGATAACGATATTGCAGTTATTTTGTGCTAGGATATAGCAAGTGAAAAAATAAGGCATTTTTTTTTTCAAGAGAAGAAATTAATCATTCATGTACTTATTTAATAAATAATTTGTAATGATTCCTTTGCATTTTAGGAACAATTAAAGTTTAAAGGATAATTTTTTATTCAAAATCAAATAACGTACTTTAAAAAATCTCAAGAAATGACATGAACCACTCGTTTTATACTAGAAAGTTGTTACTTATAGCCAATATAAATGCACTTAGTTTGAAAAATTTTACGTGTTACATAGAGCATTATTATTTGGAATAAGATTTTTCCAAATTATTATAGAAATATTCACATCGCTATAACTCTATTGAGAAGTAACGCAATGAAAATCTGAAAGATGCTTACAGAAAATAGAGCTTTCGTGCTTTCAAAGGATTATTCAGAGACAGTGATGTTGCTATTTTTGCTGAATTTAGGACCATTTGTACTTAGATACATTTTTCATGCTCATAGAGGTAATATTTTAATTTTTTGTGAAACTAAATGTGGAAATAAATCAGATTGAAGTTATTTAAAATATAAAGAAATATTGTTTAAATATAATTTTTTCTATAGAATGTTCCACAGAATCGATTAAAGAAATAAAAAATATGCAATTCCGTTTTGATAAAAAAGTGAAGTAATACAAATCGATTATAGTACTGTGTGGCCTTTCGAAAACCATTTAACTTTTATTTGCAATATTTTTTGACATAACAAATAATATATGAATTGCTTCAAGTCATCCTGTTAAAAAAATACATTTTATTTCTTTCCGCTCGCTTTAGAGGTTGAATTTCGAAAAGTCTTCTCATAGTGGGTGCTTATATTATGAAAGACATATAATATATTCTCAGAATAAAAGATGTAAAAGTTTTATATTTTTCACTTTGTAATTATAAGATTATTTAAATTTAGTTATTGGAATTCGCGTAATGAAAATAAAGTAAGAGTTACATTTTCAAGAAGTAGCTCTGCTTGACTGTGACATATGTTTTATCAAAATCATTTTTCTGAAGGTCATTCTCATTTTTTTGTATGAAGGTTTTATCCATTGCTGTAAGAATTGTACTTGGATTATTCAAAATCGAAGAAAGATTAAATGTTTTAAAACCGTGATAATATATGAATCGAGATTTTCCTTTACTTGAACTATAGTTATGAAAATATAATTTAAGAAACATTTGCTTTTTATTCTTTTTGTGTTATTTGTTATCCATTGCAAGTTTTTGTAAAATACATACTGTCTTGGAGAACAGTCATATGCTACTTTTTAAAATTAAGGTTGTTTTTTGTATTCAAATGTATATCACTTGCCCTTGAAACTTGTTATGCAGTTTTAGTGAACCTTTGGCATGTACACTGCTCAAAAGAAATATGGCATAGAAAAATTTTAAGCAAAAATTGGCCAAATTTGAATGATGATAACTCCGTGAAAAATCATTGCAAATTTACGCTCTTTTTTTTAAATTAAAGCTTGAGATCTCTACTTTAAGACCCTGTAGTTTGATTTTATATTTGATGCTTCTCTACCATAATAACACCGTAAATGTGAGGTCATGTTTGCAATATTGAAAATGACAAAGTTTGACGAAGTGCATGGATTTGTCACATTTTTTTTTGGTGATACTATTTACAGCAGCATAAAGTGCAAACCTTCATCTTTAATTTCCAGTACGTGAGAAACCACTACCATTTTTTTCCGCAAAGATACAGAACTTTAAAGAAACCTTTGCATTTATGGCATATACCGCCGGCATAAGCATTACCCGATATGCACCTCGGAGAGGTTGCTGGACAGATTTCGCACATCATATGGCTCTGACAAGAACCTTTTTTTGTGTGTATTTGTGTGTGAGTATCTGTGTATGTGTATGAATTATCGTTGAGAAGCCTCGTTGAGAATCATTCGCGAATTTTGCAGTCCTAATTCAATTCGATTGCTTCCACATCCTGCAGTAAGTCCAGATTTGAACCCTATAGAAATTTAACAAGACAACCTGCCAATCTACAAAACTTGTCGCAAGTCTTAACTCAAATTTGGAATGACATTTCTTCCACAGGAAGAAATTAAGGCTTGCATTAACATGAATAACACTGTACAACAAATTTTGACTTTTTTTTTATTTCGTAACGGCTACTATGAAATTCTTATAGATTTTTGCGAGCTGAATACGAATCTGAAATCAGTTTTTCTCTAGGACGTACAGTTTTTGAGAAAATTAACTTTAAAAGAAATTGCAAATTTTCAACTTTGGAAATTTGTTGTGCTTTTACCGCAGCAGCTATTCAGTGGCTTTTTACACGAGAAGAATCTGTGAATTTTCCTGAATAAAACTATATGAATTGTTATTACATTGTAAATATTTAAATATGTTTAAATGATGATCAAAGTAAGAAAGACACCAAAAACGCACCAATTTTTCCTGATATTTTTCAATTTATTTAAAAAACTATGGGTCTAGGCGAAAATCTAACCATCCCACATGATAGAGTAGACATTTCTGCAGAAGAAAGCATCAAGCGAAATTACAAAATCACTTTTGCTTTCCTTTTATAAAAAAAATAGTTTAGCAAAACACGCGCCGCTGTCAGTGGTACTCGATGTTGGCGCGGCGCGGCAGTCGCGAAATAACTATTTCGTTACTCCAAGACAATAGGCAGGGCGATTGCCGCGCCGCGCCAACATTGAGTACCACTGATAGCGACGCGTGTTTTGCTGAACTATTTTTTTTATAAAAGGAAAGCAAAAGTGATTTTGTAATTTCGCTTGATGCTTTCTTCTGCAGAAATGTCTACTCTATCATGTGGGATGGTTAGATTTTCACCTAGACCCATAGTTTTTTAAATAAATTGAAAAATATCAGGAAAAATTGGTGCGTTTTTGGTGTCTTTCTTACTTTGATCATCATTTAAACATATTTAAATATTTACAATGTAATAACAATTCATATAGTTTTATTCAGGAAAATTCACAGATTCTTCTCGTGTAAAAAGCCACTGAATAGCTGCTGCGGTAAAAGCACAACAAATTTCCAAAGTTGAAAATTTGCAATTTCTTTTAAAGTTAATTTTCTCAAAAACTGTACGTCCTAGAGAAAAACTGATTTCAGATTCGTATTCAGCTCGCAAAAATCTATAAGAATTTCATAGTAGCCGTTACGAAATCAGTTGGCTGTTGTACAGTGTAATCGCTTGCAAGGGGTAATTCAACAACGCGGAGAAAACACGCGTTATTAGAATTCAAACATGCAAACACAGATACTAACACACAAATACACACAAAAAAAGGTTCTTGTCAGAGCCATATAATGTGCAAAATCTGTCCAGCAACCTCTCCAAGGTGCATATCGGGTAATGCTTATGCCGGCGGTATATGCCATAAATGCAAAGGTTTCTTTAAAGTTCTGTATCTTTGCGGAAAAAAATGGTAGTGGTTTCTCACGTATTGGAAATTAAAGATGAAGGTTTGCACTTTATGCTGTTGTAAACAGTATCACCAAAAAAAATGTGACAAATCCATGCATTTCGTTAAACTTTGTAATTTTCAATATTGCAAACATGACCTCACATTTACGGTGTTATTATGGTAGAGAAGCATCAAATCTAAAATCAAACTACAGGGTCTTAAAGTAGAGATTTCAAGCTTTAACCCCTTAACCTACAATGACGGGCATAGCCCGCGTACGATGGTTGGGCCAGAAGTAAATATTACGGGCATAGCCCGTATAAAATGAACGAGTCAAACATAAACATTACGTTTCCGGCCCAAAATTCTCGAGCGTAAATCGTAGGTTAAGGGGTTAATTTAAAAAATAAGAGCATAACTTTGCGATGATTTTTCACGGAGTTATCATCAAGCAAATTTGGCCAATTTTTGCCTAAAATTTTTCTATGCCATATTTCTTTTGAGCAGTGTGTATGACTAAGTTAAATCTAGAATAGGAATTTTTTGTTGCAAAAAGTCATTTGGATTAATATTAAAAATGTTATTCTGTTTTAAAGGCTGGCCTAAAACTTTTACACAACACCGTATTTATTTTTCTGAAAAAGGAACTGATTTCTATGCAGTTATGATTAATTTCTGTTTCTTTAGTATACGAGGAATACACATTTTGTAGGTAATTCAACCCTAATAAAATTTTAAACAAAATGTGTCCCCGTAAACAAAATTTTTTTATATTATTTATTTTTGTTCAAATAATAAGGCAGTATTAACTTTTTTAACGAATTTAAGCTTATATTATTTATTTTCATTTTCTTTATACATGGGTTTTATTTTTCAGCTTATCAGAACTTGTTAAACATGGGCAGAACGGAATGACTTTTTCAAGTGATAAAGAATTAACAGCACAATTAAAAATGTGGTTTGAAAATTTTCCTAATAACAATGCTCAACATATGTTGGAAAGAAGATTTCGAGAAAAACTGCATAAATTTAAACAGGATCGGTGGCATAATAATTGGACTTTTATTGTGTTGCCTTATTTTAAACAATAGTTCATTTCTGTACATATTATAAGTAAAATTCAAAATGGAGGCAGTGTATACATTACCTAAGTAATGTAGCACTCCTTTAATTTTGTTGGAAACATATAGATTATAATGATTTCGAACTACTGTATCATATTTTTGTTGGCTAATGCATGTATAATGTAGGAAATGTATTATATTATCTAAATTGATTTTGGTAAAGCAGTAGTGTAAGATGTTTTTTTATATATAATCTAATCGAGTCTATTTCTTTTCTACTGTAATCACTGCGTAAGAAGACCCAATCCAATCGATCATAGCAGATACTGGTACTCGCGAATTCTTGAACTGTAATATACTATTAGGGGTACCGAAAAGTAATCAAAATTTCTTCGATGACTTCAAAGTTTTTCAATGAAAAATTGAAGGACTTTTTTAAGAAGGAAATCGAACAATTGCCTTTACGCTAACAAAACGCGTTAGAAAATAATGGAAATTTTTTGTTGATTAGCATTTAAGATTTCTTTAATAAAAAAATGTTTTCCGAAAGCAAACGAAATTTTGATTACTTTTCGGTACCCCTAACATTAGTCAAAACGGTCAGTCTCGCAGTTAGTAAATTGATAAAAGGGTGTTTTCAACTTCGATTCCTTTTTGCCAATAGGGTCATTCCACGCCAAATCGATCACTTTTGGAAGTCACTATCTCCGATTTTGCTCTCATCGAAATATGTTGTAGTCCATGTGAAATTAGGGGGGGGGGTTTAAGTCATCATTTTGTCGGTTTCGAATTTGTTAATGAATGACAGGTCGTCAAAGTTTGCAATTTTTGCCCGTTTTGGCGAAAATGGGGTCCACTTGGGAATTTTTTTCTCAGAAACTACTGAACCGATTTAGCTAACTTTTTTTTTGTTTTATTCGTGAAGGTTTGGGCTATTTTAAAATATTTTTTTTAACTTTGTCAATTTGTTATAAAATGTTGAAAAATTTAAACAAATTCTTTTTTTGCGTTTTTCTCAATGAGGGGCGTAAAGGGTTAAAATTAAAAAAAAATATGGTCATATTCTTTGAAGCTTCCCCTTTAAAATGAGCCCTTCAGAACGATGGAGCCTCGAAAATTGACGTCTCTACAAGCTGGAAACGGACGCGGGGTACCCCCATTTCACATAGGCGAGTCGCGCGTTCAGCTATTATGATCGGTTGTTTCATATCACTGGCCTCAAAACTATACAAGAAGACTTCGTACGCGATTAAATAACTCTGTTGGTACCTTGAAAAGTGTATTAGTAACCACTCTTGGTCAATGACACATTTTTTAATCGTAATTTGATTTATAGATATTAGTTCCTACATTTATTATTTATGTTCTACAAAAAGGCATTAATACTCGATGGAAACCGCAAAATAAGATTGTTTTCTTCAATCGGGATGGAATAAGAGGAATTATGATCAAAAGTATGGAGTGCACCATCGTGTGGGGTAGTCTTAGGAATGGTAGAGGAAAATGTAATGACAACTATTTTATTACAATAAACACTGGGCTATCATTATCGTACGGACAAGTTTTACGTAGCATTTGTTTATTTGATAATGGCACAAAGCTTTGCAAACTTCCATTGTCTGTTATTAATAAAGCCGTTAAAAAGTGCGCGTATAAGCAATCAGCCTGTTTAATATATTCACTTTGTATTACATAATTAAATGCTATGTTTGATAAAGATGATTGTGCCCATTCAAATAAAACTGTAGGATTGAGAATTTGATTTTTTAATGGTCTTTGTAGGCTAGTGTGCATTGCAAGTCTTTGAATGCTATCCTCCAATACTATCCTTTACCATGACTTGTTGCAAAAGATTGCCATTCTGCAGAAACATCGAAATTATTAAAATGATAAGTTGAATTAATATAATTTCTTTTGCTTTTACATGTCGTAGCTGTTCTGTTAGTCATGTTATTTAGAACCTAACAACTTTTACGATTTTAACATTTTCAAACTGATGACCGAACAAACAGATCACAATGATATTACTTCAGAATTAAGTTTAACATATTACCAATAGACTTTTCAAAGTACCAACAGAGTCATTTAATCGCGTACGAAGACTTCTTGTATAGTTTTGAGGCCAGTGATATGAAACAACCGATCATAATAGCTGAACGCGCGACTCGCCTATGTGAAATGGGGGTACCCCGCGTCCGTTTCCAGCTTGTAGAGACGTCAATTTTCGAGGCTCCATCGTTCTGAAGGGCTCATTTTAAAGGGGAAGCTTCAAAGAATATGACCATATTTTTTTTTAATTTTAACCCTTTACGCCCCTCATTGAGAAAAACGCAAAAAAAGAATTTGTTTAAATTTTTCAACATTTTATAACAAATTGACAAAGTTAAAAAAAATATTTTAAAATAGCCCAAACCTTCACGAATAAAACAAAAAAAAAGTTAGCTAAATCGGTTCAGTAGTTTCTGAGAAAAAAATTCCCAAGTGGACCCCATTTTCGCCAAAACGGGCAAAAATTGCAAACTTTGACGACCTGTCATTCATTAACAAATTCGAAACCGGCAAAATGATGACTTAAACCCCCCCTAATTTCACATGGACTACAACATATTTCGATGAGAGCAAAATCGGAGATGGTGACTTCCAAAAGTGATCGATTTGGCGTGGAATGACTCAATAGCGTTAACAAGCATCATTTTTTCCATTTGTATTGACGCTTTAAAACACCTCGTAAATTTACTTGTCATCTGAAAATAAGTAAGTCTCAAAAAACATAAGGATATCATCAACGGCAAACACTAAAAAAAAACATAATTCAATTTTTTATGAAAATTGAAGGGATAAAATTCAAGTTGGAAATATGAAGAGCACGAAAGACAAAAATAGGAAGGAAAATGGAATATATAACTATAAAAAGATATCAATATTGGAAAAATATGGGAGATCCGAAAAAATGTTTCAGGCAAAATCTGTAAGTTTTTAAGGCAGACACAAAAGAGCCTCATTAATTACATTATGAACAGTTTTTTCCCTGCAGGTGATACGTTATCCAAAAAATACCGTTACAAAAGGACTGACGCCCGTCCTCGGTACCCTTCGAGAAAAACTCAGTTCATGATGGAAGTAGTTATTGAAGACGAAACGAAAGTTACAAATTCTAAAGGCATTGTCCGAAAAAATGTAAAACTAAATTGTCGGCGATAGCTAAATTCTGTTTTTCAAAAATAACTGTCAGTCCCGGACCCATCACAAACTACCTACGAAACCCCGCGTATTGTATTCCATGGCTAGTTTGGAACATGCAAAAAAGAAATGTACATGCGATAATTACAGTAGTTGCACATACCTGTAAATATCGAGTATTGTAAGCATCAATTGTAACAAAAGAATCAAGAGTTTAATTGTATGTACATGTACAATTCAACTAGATATCCCATAAGAAAAACGGTAAACAAACCTAAAGAATAAATCTGTGGAAAAAAGTATGACTAAAATATACAATAAAAATTTTTTATTTCTAGCGAAGTTTGCGAAAAAGTTGAGTTTGAACGTTTGTTCAAATACACGTATACAATTAAGCCCGTCCAAACGTTTGTTTAATAATATCTACATAAACACAAAGTGTTAGGTACGTTGCATATTAATTATATTAAAATAGTATTTCGTGATATTAAAATAAAAATATCTTCTAAATTAATGATTTTTCGTCATAAGTGACTTAATACTTTTGTGTAAAGTATAATGAATAGCTATATTGAATGGCTTATTAAGTGCCAACTTACCCTGAACTTCTTATTGTATTTCGTTCCCATTTGGGGACTTAAATTTTACATGTTCTATAATAACTGAATTAGACAGTATTAAAGACTGTGAGCATGTTGGTTCCCAATAAAAAAAAGTAAATAATATTTTCTAATAAAATGTTCTTTATTTCATGACAACACTCATTTTTAAGGAGACTAACAGTCATATGTATTTTTTAACTCGTCATAAAAATGTATACAATAGTAGTTACGAAATATATAATTTCACTTAAGAACACCAACTTCACCTTAATATCTTCTCTACATGTTCATTGTATAAGACAAAGCTATAATTACTCTCACGATCGGTTATATTCGTACACCACAGTCTCATCTTCCTAATTTTGGCTGGAAAATATACATATTGTATGAACTTGATGACTTTGTAATATGCGTTATAATATTCTTTCACAGCATATCGTATTTTACAAAATGAATAATTGCAACAACATCTATGACTACGTTTCCATCGAGGGTTCAAATCGGGTCAGAGTCGGGTTAGATTCGGGTTTGAGTCGCGGGTTGGAGTTGCGGCAGGGTTGAACATTACCAACTGCACAAAGTCAACTACCATATTCTGACATGTAAAGGAGAGCAATATTAATTTTACAATATCAAAATAACATACAAAAATTATTTCTCAGATTACAAGATCACCGACAAAAAGTAATAATAACCTCTTCTACACCGATTAATACAACACGTGATACACAATGCAATTTGGATTTGTTATGTTGGCAACACGAACTCGACTCTTGTCGTTTCCACCGAACCCAATTGAACGCTACCCTAAAATTTTGTAGGGTAGAGTTCAACTAAACCTTTGGTGTTTCCACCGTAAAAGCGCTCACCCCAACCCGACTCTAACCCGACTCTGACTCGATTTGAACCCTCGATAGAAACGTAGTCTATAAAGCTTGTCTTACAGTTTTATTTATACACCTACAATATTATTCGATAAATCTTTAACGATTTCGATTTTGTAACTTATAACTTGTCATTTTTATAGATTTTTGTGTACCGAATACAAATCTTTAAACCATTCTTTTGTAGTGCTTGTAACTTTTGAAAAAGTTGATTTTGAACAAAAATTGTAAAGTTCCTTCAAATCTTCAGTTTTGAAGATGTTTATGCAGTCCTAGTAACATCTATTTAGATCCTTTTAATCACCACCTTTTTTATGAATTCTTCTGAATAAAATGTTATATTTATGTCAAGAGAAACTAATATTGAGTTACTAATATTTTTCAATTTATTTCAAAAATTAAAAACCGGAAAAAAATGTAACTATAGCATACGACAATAAGAGTAAACGTTTTCGTTAAGGAAAGCATCAAAGAAAAGTAAAGAATCATATTTCTGTTTACAATATTCAAGCCTAACAATTTGTCGCAACATACAACGGAATTATACGCGATAAGGCAATCATCAAAATTGAGTATCTAAACTATATTATCCCCTTTTTGTATTGAAAACAAAACACATAACGCGATTATATCAGTGGTTCTCAATTCTAATGAACTGTTTGTCCTACATAATGATAAATTATTAAATTCGTATGTTGTAAAAACATATAATTTTGCATTTTGTCTCATGCTTTTCTTAATTGAAACGTTTTCTTTGTTATATGCTATGGTTAGATACGCTTTTAAATTCTTAGTTTTTAAAATAAATTGGAAAATATTATAAAGCATTGACGCGTTTTGTGTGTCTTTCTCATTTTGATCGCAATTTAATATTTAATTATTTATAATGCAATAACAATTTATATAATTTTATTAAAAATAGTTTACAGAATTACTTGTGTTAAAAAGAATTAAATAGCAATTATAATAAATCCACAAAATATTTCTAAACTTGGAAATTTATAATTTTTGTTAATAAGTAAAGCTTTACAAAACTTATGCGCATTATAGAAAAACGGTTTACGTGCTTATATTCGATACAAAAAAATTTCGAATAACTTATTGTAAGTTATAAAATTGATATCAGTAACGATTTATCGAATAATTTTGTAGGTGTATAAATACGAGTACGAATCAAATTTCATAGATGTCATTTCAATCATTTATTTTGTTCAAAATATTCGACAAAATATTATTTTTTCTTTCCATAAACGTAAATAGTAGTATTGAAGAAATATTGCAATGTATATTATGAAATTATGACGTTCGTACAGTACAATTTTCACTCAGAAGTAAGAAGATGAGACGCGGTCTGTGTATCCGGCTAGGAATAACTTTGAGTTAAAAATCATGTAACTTTTGTCTAAAATATTGTTTTGTATTATCAATATTTTGAAGTTATTTGAGTGGATTGTTTTAAATGACATCCAAGAACTTTTTATACTGATATCTTAAAATTAAATTATGGAAATAGAACCTTTTTCAATGGAATATGTGATTGTACAAAACGGCACAATACTGGGGACTATTTCACTTTTAAAAGAGGAAATTAAAACAAAAGTCATAGATAGAATCAGTAATGCAATTGATGAATACATACTAGCAAGTACACAAACAAAAATGTTGTAAAGTTTTGATATATTCAATTCTTAGTTATCTTTATAAGTAGATTTTGTCTAAACCATCTTTTCTAAATATAAGAATTGGTATTAGTATGGTTTTAATTGTTATTAAGATAGGGGATTCTACACAATTTCTATTTACCATTTTGCATCAAAAACTTTAGAACAATATTGTGATCTGACAAAAACAATAATTAAAAAGTTTTCATTGAAAAATCAAATTTTGGGATTGTACTGCTTCTTAAAATCATTGGATTTTTTCCTCCAATCATCTCTTATTCCCAAAAATGAAGTTTGGTTGAAAGTTCAAATGTACTAAAATATATGTTTCTATTCTTGGTTCTTATTAATTTAATCTTAATACTTTTGGATCATTTATACACTCCACCAATAATTGTGCAAAAGTTTCATGTGCTTTTTATTTTAACCACATGTTTAAGGTGGTTGCATTGAAATAGTCAAATCTAAAAGGTAGAACATTGGTAAATATAATAAAATAATTTTAGTCAAAGAATTGGAATATAGTACATAACTTGCAATATATTAAAAAAATTATAATATAATATCATGCAAAGTAAGTAAAATATGCTAACAATATAATATAAGAAAGAAATAAATATGAATGGATGTAAGTTATGAACAAGTGGTGTATTTGTACTTCTTATTTAATTGAATTAAAATATATGTTTTTTTATGATGATTTTAGTTTTTAAGAAAATTTAAAATAGTATACTTGTATTACAATAAAAAATGTAACTATTCCATACGTGTAAGTTTTTGAAACTTTACCTACATATAAGTGTTATTATTATTTACATTCGGTAAATAATAATACTTGTCATATTAAAGTACATTTATAATACAATTAATTTAACACGAATAAAAAATATTTTCACATTTTTTTTAATTTTTATTAATATAATTAAGAAATGTACATTTTATTGCAGGAATAAACATGTTCGAGAAATTTTATGATAAAAATACAATGGATGCACAGAATATAAACTTACAAATAAGATTTCAAATCAGGTACAAAATACTTAGACTAAAAGTCGTTCAATTTCTTGCTGTATGGCTTGAATTTGTGGTTTTAATTGTGATCCTTCATTAACTGTCACAGAACAAGCAACAACGGATCTGGATACACCACAAGCTCGACCTAAAGCTTGTTTGCTTCTAACAAATACGTATGGAACATTTTTATCTTCACACAATAGCGGTAAATGTAATAAAATTTCTAATGGCTCAGCGTCAGCAGCCATTACAATAAACTCTGATAAACCGCGATTTAATGTTTTTGTTGCTTCATTTGCTCCTTTCCTTAATTGTTTATAATTCATTGCTTGCTGTACGAGGTTTAAGATTTTTGCAGTTAAAGTGGCATCTGCTAAAGGATATGCTTTTGGATTAACTTCATCTCCCTGTATAATAAACACAAAACCACATTATTATTTTTCTCAATATTGTAGTTAATTAATAGTATACAAAAATTTTTCACTGAATAATCTTACTAGCAATTTTCATTTAATTATTGTAAGTAATTAATAATGTGCATATGAAACCTAACCTAAAAACTAGCACGTGGATGATGAAAATTATTAATGTAAATATATACTTGCCATTTTTATGGATTAAAATATTTTTCAGAGTATGTATAAAAAAACTATTTTTTATCGAAAATAAATAACCTCTCCACGATTACATTAAAAAATCGCTTCATAGAGGAAAGGACGCACTCGAACCTTCCGGACAACACTGCACTAAAGCGATGGCTGTATGCTGAATGTTCTTGCTTTCGTTTCGACTCGCGCGTCTTGGCTACGCAGTTTCCCCACTATTTATGCTATCCCCACTCATGATTTTCATTTTCTTCGTATGGTATATGCCTCCGAAAAGGTTGAAATTTATTTAATATACTACCTAACGAGTAAATAGGTTTCATTCATATCTGTGACGTAATTGTATGATTCAATGAAATAGAAATTACTTCATTAGAAAATAGAAATTATTTTATACTTTTTAGTGCATTTCGAAGTCGGTGTATTTTTTTTTCTGAAAATTATTTTATTTCACGCTTTTTAGTGAAATGGGGAGAATTGTATAGGATACTGTGAGACAGTTCTTCCGGACTTTTTTTTGTCTGCGTAAATGCCATGAGCATAATTAAGTAAAAGACAACATGGATATTCGTTTTCCAATTTCTTTTTTCGCTAATATCTTGAAAACTAAAGTTTTCTGTCAATTATGCATAAGGAAAAGGTTGTCCACAACCATGCCCCTGACAACATATTAAAAGGACATTAAAATCATTCGAAGTTGATTGCAAAAGTTAATAACAATTTTTTTCGCTAATATCTCGAAAACTAAACATTTCCGCGAAATTTATTTGTATATGAACAAAATTGTTCAGAATCATGTCCGTGATAAGATATTGAAAGCGCACTAAAATCGAGAAAAGTTTATTTCAAAAGTTGCCGGTTTTTTTGCAATAACAACACTTTGCAATTAAAAAATGAACAATTTTTTGATAATGGTACCAATGGGGAGTCAGAACCTACCAGATGCAAAAGGTTTCATTCCGATCGGTCCATCCAGCTAGGCGTATTTCGGCGAACATACATAGAAAAAGAAAATAGTTGCCGGTTTTTTGCAATAACAACACTTTGCAATTAAAAAATGAAAAATTTTTTGATAATGGCACCAATGGGGAGTCAGCACTTTCCATATGCAAAAGGTTTCATTCCGATCGGTCCATCCAGCTAGGCGTAATGCGCGAACATACATAGAAAAAAAAAGAAAAAAAAAAGAAAAAAAAAAGAAAGAAAAAAAAATACTGCTCGAATTGAGTAACCTCCTCCTTTTTCGAAGTCGGTTAAAAAGATATCAAGGTTTGGAATTTGCCATTTTTCTTATTTTCGTAAAAATTAAATTGTACATAAGAATTTTTATTTCGGGTACTGTTTGTCTAATTAAATTACCTTTGTAGTCATAGTTGAAGTTAGGAGTGAAATTTTTATGCAAAACACTTTTTTCTTTATGTAAAACTTCATATCAAACGTGCATCCAGAAATATCCTCCCGAACTCATTTTAACATGGGCGTCCAGGAAATACTCTGTCCATTTGTAACATCCCTGGAACCTAAGTTCAGTTTGTTACAAGCGCTAAAAAGGTAAAGAGCGGCTTTTGCCCCTAAACGACTCGATTTTGCAAATAAAGATTGTGGGATTCGTGTGGTGTGCGGTTAAGGAGTGAAATCCAAAGGTCAATATCTTTCAACAATTAGATTTATTCAATAAAACGATAAAAATGAAACTAACAAATAACAATAACAACAAATAAAGAAAAGTATATAGATTATAAATGATTAATTAGAATAGAGAAACTAAATAAATCTTGAAATAATAATAATAATAGAAATAATAGAAATTGATAAATCAAAGAATATGTGATAGATAATCGTGAACTTAACGAAATGAAACTCGCTGGTTAGTACTTTATATTGGACCGTATCTAATTCTGATCTCTGATAAAGTTAACTTCGCTTTTCGTAATATTAACTAAATTTGACATACTTTATATATACATATATCCGATTCTCGTGTTCGAAGCTAACGCAATGACAAGATTTTACTTGATTAACACGCTTATAATAATGAATCCTACCTAAGTGTAATTCGGTTTCTAGATTTATATAAATGAAATTCTACAAAATTAATAATGTTAGCGCTTTATACTCTACCGCTGCGAGGAATTCGACCTAAGTGAGATTCTCTAAGCGCACCTAAATACGCTTTCGCAAAAATTAGACAGATTTATCTACTATCTAACGCGGTGTAGTCGACTACGTAAATTACGCTAAAGTGAGAACAGTATTTCTTTAATAACTCGAATTATCAAAATTTATCTGAATCTAAATGAATTACTCTTCGGAACAGTTACTCTTATGATTTGACTCGACAACTAATGGTTTATGACCGTTTTTGCCAAAACGAACACTGACATCCGAAACCAGATCGCTTAATTGGGGAGCCTGTTGTTCACTGGCTACTAGAACGACCCAGCGACCAAGTACCCGAATGGCAAATACCCGCTTGACCAGTCAAGTATTAAGAATTTTTTTGGCCCTTTGACAGCGAAAACTGTTCCTGTTATGCTTAGTAATGATACTTGTGTCGTACTCGACTTCGAAGACTGTTCTGATTTTAGACGGGTTTCGCTCGCCCTTTTATACTCGCAGGTTCGCCGAATTCCTGGAATTTCTGTGACTTCAGAATATCTAAATTTTCATATAAATTCGTTATTATACATTAATTATAAAATTTAACGGTTTAATTATATTTTAAATATTGCTCTCTAATTTCTGACTAACAGTTCGGTATTAAAATAATAGTATAACGGTGTTTTAGCGAAAAATACATTTTCTGTCCTTTTCTAATTAACTGCGCACGAATTCTACGAGAGCTGAATCTATTCCGATTTATAGCTTTTTAGTTGAAGAAAATAATTGTGGTTCCGGCCAAGAATAATTTATTACTGGTTGATTTTACGTATATAAATTGGTTCAGTTAATTAATTAATTTAATGGTCAATAATGCCGTAAATAGAAATAGTAGCTCCATCCTTTTCTAGGATTAGCGCTGATCTCAAGGATTTCGGGCGAGTATTGCGGCACGTAGGCACACCATAGCGTAACGGAAATTTCTCATACAAAATTATACATTTATTAGAATTAAAATAAAATAATACATAATCTGATTTTAATCATTCCAACTTAATATCCAATTATTGGTATGAAAAATATTACCTACTCTAAACCAAAATTATAAGATAATTAATATAAATGAAAATATATACATATATATGTATCTATAATCTATACTGATTACCGACGGTCGAATCTAATAGGATCGATAATCGATACGTGACATACTGTCGGTAATTTGGCAACTACTGTCGATAATTGATTATTCTAGTCGGTGGGTACAAGATAATCGTGATGTTGGCGATAAAAAAAAACGTTTCCCCAGGGATGTTGCACATTCTCGACCGATAGGCGTCTAGCTGAGTATGTTCACCTTACTCTCTATGCCAGACGAGTGTATAGGAATGAGCTCCTGTATTCTCCTTCTATTCTCCAGGCAGGCGTCCAGTTAATTTCGCCGTACTCTCTTGTCGGAGTCCCTAAGTTGGTGTTGGAAATCCTAACGAACTATCCGACTTTCTCTTCTACATCTGGCTCTTCCTTTATTTCCTTTACCCTATTGTCCACTTTCTGCGCTTTCCTGTCTGTCTTATATCACCAAAATATGCCTCTAGAATTTCCTACAGCTTCAAGATTTTTCCAAGGTCCCGCTAAAGCACTTCCACATTTCCTAATAAATCACTCCTTTTTTTTAAGCCACCTCCTTCGCAAATAACCTAGCCAATGACTTTTCCTGTTCCCACACCCTTATCCAAAATATCAACCAATAGTTCCTTCCAATAGTTTACATTCTTCTTCTCAACACCGTTTCTCATTAGATTTTATCCATACTTCACCGTGATAAGAACAACTTTTAAAACTAGAGTACTAGAATAAGGTTTAGCTAGGTATACTGTTAAACAATAAATTGTGTATTGAATTCACTTCGAGTTATTCCTGACTGGAACTCCAACATTGGTCTAAAAGCGGCTGTTGGCTCTTACCTCGTCTTCTCTTTCGGAACAGCGAATTAAGCTGACTCTCACCGCGAGCCTTTATTTTATATATGTATGTATGCCGGTTGCTATCCTTGGTCGCTGTTACCAAAATCGCTTTTTGAGAATCACATAACACGCACCTCCCGTTCTGCGGAGTAATTTATGTTTTCGCGTAGGATATATGTTATTTTCCATATATTTCGATCTTTCGTGAACTTTCGACACTCTAGAATTTTCGTGATGCTACATAACATTTCAATCTATGTCCTAAGGTTTTGATGCGTATATTGTATTAAATCTTGTAAGGTGAGATTCGTTACATTGGATCTTTAAATTCACACATTATAGACATACATCAGCTGTTGCTTATGAAATAAGAAATATGCACATTGACGTATGTATACGTTGTCCCTGACAGTTTTTCATGAATATTTCGAAAACCAGGGCTGAGTGGCGCAGAGTGGCGAAAAACGGCGAAAACTTGGACAAAAGTCAAAAAATAAAAATCACAATTCTTGAAATCCGTTTAGTAGGACAAGTTTATATGGAATCTATGCATAATGTTCTCACATTTTTAATGATTTTATTATTAACATTTCGAAGATATGGGCTTCCAAAGTTGAACATTTTTTAAAGTCAATTTTTCCGGGCAAAGTTTAATGTTGTTTAAACTTATGAACAAAACATAATGTTGTTCATTATTTTTTAAATATTATATTCATCCAGTATTATTAGCTTTTTATATAATACTTTAGTATTATAATTATGTAAGTTGCACAACAAAATATTTATTTTTAACTGATATGGAAAGAGATATAAACTACAGACGTATTTACTGTTTAAGTAAGGTGAAAGTTGTGATCTTCATCTCGATTCACTTACCACATAGGCTTAAATGAAAGCTGGAAGCTTCCCGAACAAGGATCTGTAACGATATCTTGCAGTAATTTTCGGTTTTCTGAGTTATTCACATTTTTGTGCACACGCTCGCTTTATTATACTACGCAACAACAGCAGTTTCGGACGTTTTTAACCGACTTCGAAAAAGGAGGAGGTTACTCAATTCGATCAGTATATTTTATTTTTTTTTTTATTTTTTTTATTATTATTATTTTTATTTTCTATGTGTGCCCGCCTATTACGCCTAACTGGATGTACCGATCGGAACGAAACCTTTTGCATCTGGTAGGTTCTGACTCCCCATTGATACCATTATCAAAAAATTGTTCATTTTTTAATTGCAAAGTGTTGTTATTGCAAAAAAACCGGCAACTTTTGAAATAAACTTTTCTCGATTTTAGTGCGCTTTTAATATCTTATCACGGACATGATTCTGAACAATTTTGTTCATATACAAATTTCGCGGAAAGCTTTAGTTTTCGAGATATTGGCGAAAAATTGTTGAAAAGTTTTGAAATCAACTTTGGACGATTTTCATGTCCTTTTAATATGTTATCAGGGACACGATTCTGAACAACTTTTTCCGTATCCGCAATTAAGGGGAAGCTTTAGTTTTCGAGTTATTAGCGAACAACTATTGTTACCAGTGAATATTCGATATGTGCACAAATGATCTGTACGATATGTGCACCAAAGTTATCCCCACCACTGGGGGGAAGCCCCTTCAGACGCCGAGAAGCTCGATCGCCGAGAAATGTAACATGATCCGGGGTCGGGTATATCCATGAAGCAATACATATACAAATATAAAACTTTTTTATTTTTGATTTTTTCGAGATCCAACTTTTACCAATAGATTCTTTATATTTTTCTGATTAAAAGAAGACCAAACACGATATAATTTGGACTATATTTACTGGTTTAATTGACGATGAAAGTTTTTCACATCGAAGAGGATAGCGAGTCAAAAAGAAAGAGACGCTACGATCGTGGCAGTCGGCAAACATCAAAAGTCTATTCAATTGTTCACAATCCTAATACGTTGCTAACTTTTTTATTTTTTATCAAATTTTTATAAAACTTTCTCTGTCATGTTCGTGACATTTTCCTGATTAAAATGAGACCAAACACGACGTAATTCGAGTTATATTTACTTGCAATATCTTATTAGAGTAAAGTCATCGATGTACGCGTAACATTTGAAATTACAAGCAAATATGTCCCGAAGTATATCGTGTTTGGTCTCATTTTAATGAGAAAAATGTCACAAATATGATGGAAAAAGTTTAAAAAAAAAAATCAAAAATAAAAGTTTTATTCTTGCCTTAGGAGTGTCCTTCTGGTAGGTCACTGTTTGTTTACGTTCAGTCTCCTTCGCTCGAAATGTAGGAACTGTACGATATCTGCACCAGTTCGACGTTCGGCAAAACATCAATCAATGTAGGAACTGTACGATATCTGTACCAGTTCGGTCCCGAGAATGGTGCACATATCGAATATTTACTGTATATTGAATTCTACGTGTGCCTCCGTGTCTCTGGTGGTGTATGAATCAACATGCAGTCGCCGATTTTCTACTGTTTCTACAAACACGTCTTGTCGGCCGATAAAAAGCGTGAAATAAAATAATTTTAAGAAAAAAAATACGCCGACTTCGAAATGCACTAAAAAGTATAAAATAATTTCTATTTCCTAATGAAGTAATTTCTATCTCATTCAATCATACAATTACGTAACAGATATGAATGAAACCTATTTACTCGTTAGGTATTATATTAAATACATTTCAACCTTTTCGGAGGCGGCGCAAAATTAAAAGATTATTTTGAATATGTTATTTAATTTTGCGCATTCGAAGCATTCGAAGAAGATGGCGATTAATTATTATACTATTCTTTTCTAATTATTTTATTATTCATTTTAACTATTGTACTATTCCACTTTATTCATACTAACCTTTTCCATCCTTCCCTGATGGAACAACACTATTTTGCGGTATCTATTGCGCAATGACACCTTTCTTATAAACAATCTATAAGTAATCAATTTCATATCTTTGAAACTTTTTTTCTCGAAAAAAGGCTTGGCTTCAAATTGGCCAAGAGTAGCGATTAACATTCTTTCGCAAATGTAAATCTCCTAAAACGCATATGAAATCTATTTATACTACTCGCCAAACATGAAGGTACAGTATTTCTTGTATAGCGCATTGTGATGTTAATTTTATGCACTCAGTTTTGCAAAAGGTCTTGTTTTGTAGGTAAGATTTCAAACTACATATCCATATTATATATTACATATTAGATATTTAAACTTTATACAAAAATTTAAGAAATAAACATTTATTTGCAATTTGTGATATTAGCAAATTAATTTGTTATTAACAAACATGTTATTATGATAGTTCAAATATTCAAGATTAAAATGACCAAAGATTTGACTAAAAATTTATACATACATTATTCCGTATTTATCAACTAACAAATCAAAATTCGATTTTCAACACAAAAAATTAATTTATAATATTAATATAATTATTTTATCATAAAATATACGAATAATTTACCTCAGAATCGAAGATATCAGTTTTGTTCACGTTTTCGCCGTTTTTCATCACTGTGCGGCGGTTATATGTATAACAAAAAGTTACTAAAAATAATAATTTCTACAATATGTTTCCAAATTATCGAAATCGGAAAGGTTGTCCGTTTTCTAAATGATTACCTCTACTTGTTTTTCATAACCTATTCTCGGTATAATAGCAAGGTTGTTTGGCAAAATGCAGTGGTGGTATCAATACGCATAGCTTGGTAAATCCATTGTAAATCCTGTACATCTGTAAAAGTAAACTTATTCACCTATGGGCTACAACGGTCGAATATAATCGCAGAAAGCAAACAATTCGAATTACAGTTAAACGTATAGTCCATTCAACAATAGTCCGTTCAGCATACTCGTCAGTCTATCAGTTTTTGTTTGTTCTCCGCATGTCGGAAGTAATCTTTTCTTTTGTGGACTTCCTATAGCAGTTCTTATTCACATATTTTGGTTTACATCTATATTCTATATCATTGATCGATTATAACTAGCTTCTTGATTATAACTTAACAAAAAAGACGAAAATAATGTCAACTAACTTATTTTGGATACATCAGTTCTAATATGCTTATCCGTGCTGATTCACTAGGTAAGTCCTCCAATAATATTATTATCGTGCAAAATATCGACTTATTATTACGAAGCGTGATTTTAAATAGTCTGCATGTACAAAATGTATATTGTTTAAGCAATTACGAAATCCTTAAAGATAAGAAGAAATGCTTGTTGCAAGAAATGCTATTCCTAAAATATTTTAGCTAGCTCGGGAAAATCCATAAAAGAATATAACACTAAATTTAACTTCATATGCGAATTGAAATCTATTTATGAAAATAAACCGCTTATTGGCAAACGATGTTAAGTCCTAAAGAGTCTGCTGAGAGGCTAAGTTCATAGTCTGCGTTGTGAGTATAACCATTGTTATGCCTGACGCATAAATAATAAGACAATTGAATGTCTTTTGAGTAGGCTTGCCTTTTCTGTTTCGAAATCCGACAATATACTTCAAACAATATCTCCGATTCGTTGAATATTGAAAGGGGAAGAAAAAAATGCGTGAAATGCGTTGGATTCAGAGAACATTCCTCATCTGTAAAACATTTACTTCGTTAATCTTATGTCTTCGAACATTATGACAAGCTTCGGCAGCATTCCAAACTCTCAGAGTAGGGTTTGGATAACTCTGCTGTAGAGTTTAAAGCATGGCAATATTTTGCTCCTGTAACTAACAAATGTTTTGAGGATAATGAATTTGAGATATACTGTAAGCAGATAAATGCAAATAAATCGAAATGGAATTTCGCTCGGTCACTACTGATATATACCGGCAAAGGTTCTCGTAGTATGCCTGTTTAAATAAATTCTACGCTACTAAATAGTTCACAATTGATATTTTGTATATGTTAGATTATTATTAGCAAAATTGAATTTAACGATAGAAAATATTATCTATTGTCTGCATTAGGGGCCGTCTACACTTTAGTAGGTAGTCGAATTTTTGCGTTTCTTGCTTTACTTTGCTTTATCAAATCTGTCGTTGGATAGAGAAAACAGTTTTTTCCATTCTTGACTTCTTTTTCCAACGACCGACCTGGTACAAGCGAAGTAAGAAACGCAAAGTTTCGACTACCTATTGGCAAGCATAGTGACACTAATTACTGCCATAGCGTAGATAGTTTCTCAGAAAACCAAGCACCATCAGGTTTACAGGACCCGAGACTCTCACCGCAGGCCATAAGTAATAAACAAGATGCAAGCATAGTTTTTCTTTTCCGTAAGTAGACGCTCAGATTTCCTTTTTAGAGATCTGAGCGTCGCTTCACTTCTTATAGAGTATGAAATTATATACATTAATTTTTTAGTATTATAAAGAACCATATTGTCATGCACCTACTACTAAATTATAAGTGTCGTACAAGTCAAACCATGTTTCATAGTAATTACAAATTTCTACAAATTTGTAACTATAATCGGTACATTTTATGTAATTTCGTCATTTGAAATTACCGAGGAAATGACTTTTAACGTAGTTAGAAATTTCATTTAATAAATGGTTTATGAATAACGATATAATGGCAATTTTTGTTTACGAAACGGTATCTTAAACAAGCATTTGATTTAATAAATGATTGCATTTATTCGTTTTTTTCTAACATAAGATATATTTTGTTTTGCGCGACACGAAAGTTTTTTCCATATTTTATTTTTTTAGTCATTTGAATTTAAAATTGTTCATCTGAAGTTAATTCCTTTAACTTCAACCCAAATTGAATTGAAGAACTTGTTTCGTAATCTTGTTATGCCTAATTTTAAGTGTTAAAGCTTTAATTATCCATTGTCTCAAGCCTTTATAAATTTAATAAAACTTGTAACTCGAATTTTGAAAATTATACGGTTTTTAATCGTAGGCCAGGTCACTATCTGTAGAAACCATTATGAAGTTTCTATAGAAGTCAGAAGTTATAGAAAGAATACAGAATTTTAAGATAAATCAATGATAATTCTAAATTTCAAATTGTCGCTTATGTGGATATGTATAGTATACATTTCGGTAAGTTAGTTTTTGCCTTCTTGAGTTTTAGACATCAAATTAGATGCAGCAAACGTCTGCGTCAAACCAAACAAATCAAAATTAAGCAACGGTCGCCAACGTCGAACATCGTTAATTATCAAATAAAAACTTTTTTCCTGCTGAGTTTTTAGAATTTCCCTTGGACGTAACGACTCAAATAAACATTTAAGAAGAACGATTCTGTGAATAAAGTATTAATCTGTTATAAATAATGTGTGGGAAGCGAAAATAGCAAAGACAGACATTTCAGTGACCGAACGTTGGTAATGAATGTTATTAACTATTTGCATAAAAGTTACCGACGTTGCAAGAGCGAGCGGACGTTCATCCGTTCATCCCTGAAAAGAGGAGCGGAATAAAAGATAGTTGTTTATGGGTGAAACCACGGCGTATTCAAGCGTTTAGAAATAAGGCGATAAAAGATTAAAGATTAAAGTTGTTAGTGTTTGAAAATTTAAAATAGTGTTAAAGATTTTGTAAATTGATAAATAAAGATTGTGTTGATTGTGTTAGAAACTTTGCACAAATTAAATAAAAACAGTGCATCACCATTTTTGAATCATTATTCGTACATAATGTTACACATTTCGGTAATTTTATATCCATTTACAATATAATGTTCTCGTATTTACCGTTTTGGTTTATGTAGGTTAGACTAGTGCAGATGTTAACTATTTATTTCTTAGTAAATAGATTTTATTTTATTAAACGGATCAGAATATTTGAACATTTTACGCACGTCTCCAAAAAAAAAACAAGAAAAATAATAATTATAGCAGAAATAGCAATAACAATAATAACAACTATGGTAATAATGTAGATAACACGATGCCGCGTCAACTTTACATAATTTATCATTTTTAGATCACGTAGGCCAGAAATATTCCATATTACTGCATAAAATGTAACATAACATATAAAAATAATTAGTATAAAAAAGAAGGGTCATCGGTGGCTTGCACTTAATTATAATTATACCAGATATTGCTTATTTGCTAAAACAGTGACATTACTCAAAATTTACATATTTTAAATTATTAATATAGAAAGAATAGTTATTACTTTTATTCCTCATTAATGGAATTCTGAAAGTACATTTTTGAGAACAAATATACGAACGAAATTATTTCTGCAGAACATATTTGTATATATTTGTTTCAGAACATTTAAATTTGCTTTCTTTAATATCCTGATTGAGAAATACATATATATTTCACTCACTTCATCGCAGTGTCCTTTTCTATACAAATTAATAAAGCAGCTCGAGCGGAAAGTTAAGCGTGAGCCACCGAATAGTAAAAGTCAATAGTAACAGTAATAGTAGTAGTAATAATAATTCATATAAACATTATTTCTATTTATTTTTTGTTAAACTTTTCAGCAAATTACAAGAATTGATGCCACGAACATATTGCAGAGAAATCTTTTACACAAATTACTGGAAATAATACTCTTGCTTCAAGTATATTCGGTATGGCATCATGGTGTACGCTTTCTCATATCGTATACAGAATATATACATAATGTATATAAGCGTGAGTAATATATATATTACACATATATTTGTTTTATTTTTTCAGATGTATCTTTGCACAGACTTCGTCTCTTCTCCTCTCTTTATGAATGTAATGAAAAGTTTACGTTTCACACGTGACATACATTTTATGTCACTCACAAAGTTACATCATGTTGTAATTATTTTTCGCATTGTTTCTTTTTAAATAGTACGTGATATTTAACTGTTTTAATATATGTAGTTAATATTTATCATAATATATTAATCTAGTCTTCTATGAAGTGACAAACACTATCGTACACGAAACTTCATATGACGCATGCAGACGCGTTAATAAACTTTTCATCTTTCTTCTGTCTAATCAATAGTTGTTATGATATAATATTATACATAATTAAAGTAAGTCTGGTAATGCGACAACAGATAAAATGCGAGTTTTCTATTTTTAACATTTTATACAAATTAAATGTATGTAATTATGTTCTGTTATTGAGTACTTTAATAAATACGCTTAGGTAACTTAGCATAACGCAACATTATCGTAAAACCAAACTTACAATTTTATTTTATTCTTAATCGTAAATACGCAATACGTGATCTTATAGAATTGCTATATCCATAATATATTTTTTTCTTTCAAATTAGACGATACTCAAATATTAATATTTAAAATTGATTTTAAAAACCAAACAAAATTTAAATTAATTTTTCAACTACTGATAACTGCACTGACTTACATATTTCATCTGTATTTGTTGTAAGCCTAAAATTCAGTATACCAGTGGTTTTCATTCTAGGTGAAACTTAAATGAAACTGGCAAACTTATTGCACTCAACTACATTAATTACAATTACACGAAAAACAATAATTATAACTAACACGAATAACTAATGTCAAATTTTCGTCGACATACAAATTCGTGTAAAACATAAATCATTTCTGAATATAAATTGTTATATTAAAGTAAACTACGCAGCAATTGGCTAAAAGTAAATACCTAAGTAAATTATTACTTACGAAATATTCATCTTTCTCAGTCGCGTTTACAAGCTTTCGTAAAAATAATAAAATATATTTGCTTTTAAAACATTTAATTAGTAATTGATGAGGTATTGAAATTTTTACTTATTCTAAAACCAAATCGAAGCCAACGAAATTTATTTTTTCGGAGAAAATGATTTTAGAAGATTTATTTTAATCATAAAATTAAAAATAACACTCCACATCTAATGAAATCATCTACTGCTTATGAATTAATAGCACAATGTGTACATATTTTAATGAAATTTATAATAATGAATATCAACAAATATTTTTTGGATACAATAACCATTTTGAGTAGAAATTTATTTTATACTTAATAACTTTGAAAAAAATCGAATAAAATGATATAAAATAGAATTTAACCCTGCGACTGTTGTTTATTTGGGAGCTATGTGAACACTGTGACACGAATGAATTACAATAACAGTCGTTAAGCACGAAATGCATGTTATAATTGAAGAATATTGTTTTATTATTTTCAATAATTATTTTTTATTATTTTTTATATTTATAATATTGGTTATTAAATCACTGCTATGAAAAAAGTTGGCCTTCCAAAGAAGTAATAACAAATACATAATAGACACTTTAGCCGAATATTTACAGCAGTAAATAAGATGGACGTCCATCATTAACGCAAAATCATTTTTACCGTGAGTTATTCCTTGGTGATAGCGTAATGCAGTTATGTGACTCCAAAATACTCAAAAGTGAGGAGCAATCTGTCCTCCGAATTTACAACTGTAACAGCGCTCATTCAGCTGCACACGTGCAACGGTGAGTGGGTACTTGTATCCGTTTTACTACTTGCTGTACATAACTGATCAATAGGCACCAAGAACAGTCGGAGGGTTAAATACAATATCTTGGGGAACATAATCTAAATTAACGAACATTTTAAACTTCAAGCACTGTACGATCATTTCTTTACATCATAACTATACCATTCAATGTATACCATATTATATGATGTCAAATTTTACAATTTTGCATTTAGCTGATATATTAGTCTTGTATAATAATTTCATATACATTAGCATATACAAAATTAATACTCCATATTGGTGCCATAATCAGGGTGTTACTATAATTCGATTAATAGTGAAAATGTGTTCATCACTGAATCGCAAAGTGTCGCACATGGATTCTGTATAAGTTGAATATACAAACACATAATATTGAATATTTTCTCTTTTCACAAATAATCTATTAAAATTACTATTTATAAAAGGAAATAACAAAATTTAACTTTGGTACTACTACTATTGCGGTAGTTATTGTTCAAATTTAAGTTTACATATTTCTTTGTACGTAGCTGCAGACAAACTTTGTAATGAACAGTTGAAATAAGAATAATGCGGTGCTGCAGTTATGATAACATAAAAAACAATATTTATGATAATACATAACAACACTGATCAACTGTCTTGCTCATCGAAATTACATTCTACTCTTTTCGCAAAACTTAATAGTGCACTTTCATGAATTAACACAAACATTCATTATGTATACACTTTTTTTTAAATCAATTTTTTTTTAATAAAATGCTTTCATACTCTTTCTTCATTTGGTTTAATAGGAAGTCAACACACCAGGAGGTGTAGGCACAACAACAGTATGTTGTGGTACTACTGGTGGCGCTGGCGGTGCCAGAGGATGGCCGACTAAAACAGCTGCCGCTGGT
Source organism: Megachile rotundata (assembly GCF_050947335.1). Classification (NCBI taxonomy): domain Eukaryota; kingdom Metazoa; phylum Arthropoda; class Insecta; order Hymenoptera; family Megachilidae; genus Megachile; species Megachile rotundata. The sequence goes on from NC_134984.1 coordinate 3,190,804, forward strand.
ATTGGTAACACACCAGACTGAGGAATGGCTGATGGAGTGCTCACTTGTGTCGGTGGTCCTTCTGCCGCATGCTTTCTCAAATGTCTCAACATATTACCTTTTTCGACAAATGTTTTTCCACAATCTGGACAACTATGCGGTCTTTCGTCTGAATGTGAACGCCTGTGAGATACTAAGTGTCCCTTACACATGAAATCTTTAGGGCATAAGTCACAACGGAACGGTCTTTCAGCGTTACTTCCTTTATTGTGCGAACGCATGTGAAAAAGTAAGTTACCCTTCAATGGAAAACTTTTGCCGCATTCTGTGCATACAAATGGACGTTCACCAGTATGACATCTCATATGATTTACCAAATGTTCCTGTAAAACGATAAAAAAATAAATTAATAAAAATCAGAGAATGACCCGATATTTAAGTATCAAAGACATACAGTAATGTTTTAAAGAACATGGTAAATATTGTCCGCGTCACACAAGAAGTTATTCGAGAGGAACGTAGATTCACGCTTCACTTTACATGTACTAGTTGACGATAGATTACAACTTTCAATCCGTCGGTTTTGAACAGCTGTTAGTGTTAAATAATCAGAATTATGGAAAATAAAAAAACTAATAATACACTTTTGAACACGAACAAATTATTTAATAAACAACACAAACAACAAACATTTTAACTTAAAGATTAACCATTTAAACAGGGATTACTTTTTCTTTTAAATCAAATATATCACGAACGCTTACATATTATAACGACAAGACGGAAGTTCAATATTCAATTATTTTGTTTCTAATATTCAATTATTCTGTTTCTAACATTGTACATCATTTCTAATACTGTAAGATGTCGCTATAAGCTAAATTTATTAATAATTTAACAGTTAGTTTAGCAAGTAACTTATGTTACACTTTTTTAGACTGGTATCCAAATAGTGAGATATACGAAAGGCAAAAAGTATAAGATATTTAGGGCTTTAAAAGCACAAAATGGTTCTTGATCTCAGTCGTTTTTCGAACTCAAGAAGTTCACGAATATTCATATAGGTTGTTTTAGATTAGCATTTAAATTGAAAGGTTCGTGAAGGGATAATAATGTTCACTACCGAGAATGAATGCACGTTTTAATTTTGTATTTTTATATATTTACGCATTTTTATTGTAACGTATTCTTATTGTCAACAAAACCCCAAGTTACAAAATGAAAAATATCTGATTTTATAAGTTGGCTGCATGATTGCCCTATGTTAAAAAATATTTTTTGTTGCTTTTTTTTATCGTCAATGCCATGTTATGTTCTTTTGTACAATTGTTTTTTTACCTAAGCAGCTGGAGTATTTTATGAAACAAATAATTATAATTATTAATATAATCAATGGTTCAAAGAGAATAGAATTTTCGACTGACAAAGGAAATATTTTAAGTGTACGTTTTTTTATTGTTTTTGAATATTTTAAAAAATCAAAAAATAAAAAATAAGTACTTATTTAGTTTGGTCCATTTTCATATTTATCCCTTTCGCGCCGAGCGCCGCATATATGCGGCATCCACTCGACGACTTGTGGGTACGAGCGCCGCATATACGCGGCATCCGCGCCACGACTTTTGGGTATGAGCGTTCTGTTCCGTGACGGTACTTCGGCGGACGGGTCTGCCGTAGCGAAAGGGTTAAAAAACGTAATAAAATAAATCTTACTCATTTACGACTCTCTAAAGATTCTGCAGCAATCAACTATCTCAAGAGTTATCATAGACAACTTTTAAGTAAAAGTTTCGTGGTGTTTTACAAATATGTTGAAGTGAATAATGAAATTCTTAAGAACGACTTGTTTATAACAACAAATTTGCAAATCAATATGGTTTTAAAATTAATCACAATCTACATAACGCTCAAAAAGAACAGAAATTTTTTTCTAAATCTATTAACGTATTTGTTACGCGGCCAGATACCGCGTCCGTTATGTTGTAAAGAACAGTTAATATTTACACAAACACAACCATCGTCCGCACGAATTTTGACCCTCTACAGCAGCAATAAACTCATGAAACCAGTACGAACCCCGCGAGTTTCTTTAGAGTCACCGTTTGTCCATGTTTATTGCCAGTAATAGTTTTTAGCTTTTCGCTTTTTTCAAACACATGTTTCTTCACGTCAAGGCGCATCCTAATTTTATTGCTTGCTAAGGTCAAGGGTCCATTTAATAAATCAAGGCAACGTGACCATTTCAGGGTTTTTCCCAAAAACCCTGACATGTAGGCGGTCACTTAAGACCCCTCACTACACATTTTTTCACACCAATAGCAGACAACTACCCCTTGACACTACCCTGTTAAACACACCCACACGAACCTACCTACACGACATCTCTTCACTCAGAAATCAGAATTCAACAAACATCCGACACAATCATACACTTCCAAACTCCATCGTCTTTTTAAAATAAACAGTATTTTCGTTAAAGTTAAAACATAGTCTCCATTCAAAAACCCATAGAATTATCCTTACCGCTTTAACCACCGGTTAGGAAATACGTGAATTCGGGACATCGAAATAATTCGAGTGAGGACTTACGACCCTCATAGGCACGAATTGCAACGATTCAGTCTTATCGCGAGTGACGTAACAGTATTATATACATGTATTATGTTTACTTCTTACATTTTGGCATAGTTAAATATTATGCATACGGGCGCCGCGTACATAAACGTCACCGTCATCTCACATATGTTTGTACGGTTAATATCTTTCGTACAGAGATTTTCTTTTTGCAAAAAACATATACTATAGTCCAATGAATGTTATTTTATCCTTATGTTGTTTCTGTCACACTACAATCTATATATCCAATGACAAAATAAATTCCTTTTATCATGCATGAATTGTATCATATAGCTTCTTCGGTTTATAGCAATAAAGTCACATTTCTGAATTTGAAAAGGTTTACTGTTCTTGTCTTTTCTATACAAAGTAACGCGGTATTACGTATACTAAACGTTTTTCTATTTTGGAGCTGGTAGTTCGGGCGCAGGCAGAGACCAATGCGAAGTAGGAGTTTAGTCTAGCCTGGCTTTCCCACCGATCGGGATTTCCTTATTTGGTATCATACAAGAATTTCTAACGATTCAGGACCAGCCATTCATTAGATGAAAACGTTCCCGCCGTTTCCATCGCCGTTCATTTTCGAGTATAAAAAAGGTTGCGGAGAAGACGTGTCGGGCCCAGTTAATTCTTGAACGTTAAGTAGGAAGAATCCCTTTGAATGAAATCTGGTTAGAGTCCCGGTCGAGTCTATTAACCATACAGTACGTAATTCGGCTGTTATGCATTATTCTGGTTTCTATTGATTCCCCGTTTGCTCAGTTTTCGATAAAACTGGGAATGATTAGGTTATTTCTCTGTCAGAATTGAAAGTAATTAAATTAAATTTAAAGTATCATTTACATTCTTGTCAATTAGAGTCAACCTTCCAGTTGCTTAGTTCAAAAGAGGTATACTATTCGGTTTGATGTTTTTTGGATCGATTCATGTTAGAGTGAGAAAACATTATTTATTCTATCTTCTTTTCACTATACTGTTCGGTTAATTGTAAAAATGATTGTTTCTTTTGTTTCACGGACTTCTCACTCTGTCACGGATTTTTCATTCGGCGCTCGACTTTAATCAAAGAAGTGGCGATAGAAATTTGCTAATTTCGAAGCTCGAAGCGTTACTTGCTTCGAGACAACACTGTCCATTCAAATGTTCATTTTTGTGTTTAAATATTGCTTCCTTTAATCATAATCTCACAAGGTACATTTATTTATTAAAAATATCATTATTTTTACAATCTTTTACAATATTTTAGACATTTTATACCTCTTTATATGCCGTTAATTGCATATAATAATAATAGCAAAATTTGTATAATGATTTTGTATGTTTATTTTATTGTTATGTTTATTTAACTGTTAAATAATTTAGCAAATATATATAATCATTAATGAAATATCATGTTTTTGATTAATAAAAAACCAATAAAACGAAAAATAATCAGCATTTCGTTGAAGCAGGAGTTTTGTCCCGCTAGATTGGCCAAACGACACACTGTGCGCTGGTTCGAACCGCGTCACGTTCATACCTGCGACGCTTACAATAATTTTTGCGAAATCAATTAACGGCATAATGAAGAGGTATAAAATGTCAAGAATATTGTAAAACATTGTAAAAATAATGATATTTTTAATAAATATGCTGATTGCCCTTCTTCACAGGGAGTGATTTTAAATTATATATCTAATAAACATTGCTACAAACAACAAATTCCAAAATTACGTATCCTCTATTTCAGTCCATAGTTTACATACACAAAGTGGCAAAAAATAGATTAACATTTAGTACAAAAATTTAAACAAAAATTATAAATTTTCAAAATATTATTTAAACAAATAAAGTTTATTAAAATTTTTTATGCACAAAAATTTCCTATTTAAAAACCAATATTTTACAAAAGAAAGCTTCCAATTATCTCCTTTAATTCCGGAGATATTTCCAAAAATATGATTTCAGCCCTTAACTTTGGGGGCTTATTGATATATATGTAATTTTGTGTGCTACGTGTAAATCGAGTAATATGTTAATAAAAATATAATGTAATATATGTTTTGAATTCGTCTCAATGTCCTCTAAAGCTATGAATAAAAAAAAATATATGTTCCTATTTAAAAAACCCAAGGTGACCTTGACTTTGCCAAGAGAACAAACTGTTTTCAAAATTTGCTTTACTAATATCTATTGTGCACTTCATACCCTGCAAATTTTATTGTAAACTTTTTTTCATAAGGTGGCTGCAAGTGGGAGAAAAATCGTGAGTAGCGTTACAGGTAACACCCTGTAGATATTAGTAATGTAACTGTACTAAGCCAGTTTGAGAAAAGAAGTGAAGCATCTAACATCGATATTTCGAAATGCCATGGAAGAGAAAAATACAAGTTTCGAAAAACATCAACTAATAATTTACAACTATGAAAAAGTAAACAGCTATCATCACGTAGCCAATTTAAAGAGAAGTGTATCATGAGATACAAAAAAAGACTGCATGGAGTTCAAGCTCTAAATTTAACGCCCACTGGTTCTGAATTCTAGAGATAAAAAGAAAAGTCTACTAAAAGTTGAGAAAATTCCAAATTTTCAATACATTAAGAAATAGTTGGTCACAAAGATTTGGCAATTTCACTTAAAGAAATATACATAAAATATTATATTTTGATAGTGACCGAATACTTATTGTTCAAACCAATTACTTATGCTTTTACTATTTATAATTATGGGGGTTTCACTCCCACGCTCATCGCCACTAGACGGCGCATACAATCGAGACCTAGATTTTCTCGCTAGTACTCAAAGAGTCTTCCTATTCATATACAGGGTGTCCGCGCCAAAGTGTTACAGCGTGATATCTCATGAAATATTGATGTCACGAAAAAGTGCTTATACGGAAATTGCAGGGCAAAAGAGGCTCTATGTTTTAGCGGAAGTAAAATTTTTTTTATTGTTATTAATGTAAAAGATATGATGGTAAAGTTTCGTTTTTTAAATGGAACTATATATTTTTTTCTCGATCAGGCGATAGTGCTTTTCAAGACGAATTCATTGAGGTTTTATGTACATACCTGATTTTTATTAGTTTCCGAGATATAACGCTTAGAAATTTACTGATTTTCAGCAGTGACGTCTCGGTTTGAGTAGTAAGTCATAAAATCGGTCTTATTGTTGCGGCAAGTGCTGCGAGTTTTGACTCTGCTTGCCGAAACTGATAGCCGAGGGTCTACGGTCTCAACGGTAAGTCCGAAGAGTACGAAACGGAAAGAATTGTCCATTACGCTCTAAGTTTTCCGCATCGAGGATGATGGACAATTAAGGACAATAAAGATCAACAAGTTAAAGCAAAATATTATTCATCTGTACTAATATAAAAAGTCTAACAAAATTAGTTGATATAAATCTTGTGAAGCACTTTTACAACTTGGGGATTTGTAAAAGAAAATAACCCCTAAATTCAAAATCAAACTTTTAAATTATCTATCGTATATTATTCATCACGAGAATAATGTCTCGAAGCAACTATGAATCATAGATCTAAACAAGTTCTTTGAAATATGATGTTAAAATTCCATTACTGATTTTATTTAATAAGATGGAAGCACAGAATGGGAATGGTAATCGTGGTGCACCTAAACATGAGGTAATGTGAAATAAAAAAGTTCATGTGTACCGAAATTCTTTTCGTCTGAAACTTTGTTTTTTTTTTTTGGAAAAATGATTGATATTTCAAAAATATCAATGTGTGACAAAAGAAACAATTCGACACGGAATGATACTATTGGCAAATGGTGCACTGTATATCTGAAAAATTGGTAAAATTGATGTTCCCAAATTCGAAACTAATAAAATTCATCTACTATTTTGCATAGTATTAATACAGTGCGTCTCAACTTCTCAATTTTGGCTGAAAATTAAACCGTATGAAAATGATGGTTCTGCAACATACACTGTAATATTCTTTCCATACTGCTGCTTATTTTTATGTAAAAAAAGATACCAAAGTTTGTCAAATATTTTATACAAAACGAATAATTGTATCACTATCCGTAGAATGTTCCACACGCTCGTATTTACACAATCTATAAAACTATTCGACAAATAATTAAACTTTTCGATTTTTTAAATTACAATCTTTTATACTGCAAAGTTCTTTAAAAATAAAAAGCGGTTATTAATCTTGAAGTTAATTCTGCGTACATACTTGTCTGTTGGCGCGCTTTTCTGTTTAGGCACTGACCAACGATAATATGGCATCATCGTTTACTAGCTCAGTTGTAAGTTATTCAAAAAAATTACTTCAAAATAATTCATAATTTTTCAATATTGTAATTTTCTATTGCTTAGAAACAAAGTTCTTTAAAACAAAGCCGCAGAATACAAAATGGTAAAGAACTTTCTAATTTGTTTGAATAAGAGGAATCTACGAGTCCCTAAACGCGCGACATTCTTTATATTCCTTGTACATGTCCATGGCTGTTACTGACAGTTTACAGGCAATTAAAAATTACATATAAAAAGGTACTTAAGTACGATAAAAGTATGCGTATATGTGAAATATAGAAATAAAAAGGACAAGATTTTCTATATTATTAAGTATATTTAATCATATATAGCTGTATATTAAACATTACACTTACAACAACAAATGACCCAAAACCGAAGGCAATAACATCATGTAGTAACTTGAAATGACTTAAAATTCACGAGACTGTAAGAAATCGCCGGGACCAAAGTACAGTAAATATTCGATATCTGCACAAATGACTTGTACGATATGTGCACCAAAGTTATCCCCACCATTGCGGGGAAGACCCCTCTAGACGCCGCGAAGCTCGATCGCCGAGAAATGTAACATGTCATTTCAAGTTACTACATGATGTTATTGTTTTTGGTTTTAGGTCATTTGTTGCTGTAAGTGTAATAGTTAATATATAGCTGTTTATAATTAAATATACTTAATAATATAGAAAATATTGTTCGTTTTATTTCTATATTTTAAGTGTATGAATACTTTTGTCCTCTACTATATCTTAGTATATTTATATAACACTAATGAGAGAGAAAATTTCATGCTCCACCATTAGAATAGAGGCAGTATAAGAATAACATTTTTTGGATGAAGTATTATCTATTATATCATTAACGGTAGAGAATTCTATTTTAGGAATCGAAGTAATCCGGGAACAATGACCCATTGTTCAGAAATGACTCAATCAAAGATTGAGTTTGCATAACATTGTAATTAAAAAATGTGTTAAAAATGAGTATTATGTTTAAAGAATGTAACGTGACTTTTTCTTCACTATATTCAGAATAATGAAATGGAGGGAAAATTAGAAACTTCCATTCCTTTTTGTTCAAAAACAATATTAAGCGAGTGTGCATATACTATATGTATAGTATATACAATGTAATCGGCAATATAATAGTGTTACGAATAGACTAGTAAATATTAAGATATAACGTGATATCTGCTTGAAAATCTACAAGCATTCTACGCAATTATAATAAAATAATAAATCATTTACTTGTGCTTTGTTTTTAGTTCAGTTTTGAAAACAACAAATTTTAAATATAAATTGTAATTAAATAATTACGTTTCTAAGTGACAAGAGGAAAAAGAAAAAATCTCTGGAATCATTAGCATGTAATGTTCTCAGTCACCTGATTTAACTTTTCTTTTTTTGTGAGTTACCACACTTTTCAGCAATAATCCTTCCCAATTTCAGCATCCTAACTTGACGTTTGTGAAAGTGACGCCTTGCTGAGTACGTCTGCTTTTGTGTGAGTTTCGATTTTTGCAGTGGAGTTAAATTTGCACCATGACAACGCACCGAATTCACCCGATTTAGCACGCTGCGACTTTCTCCTGTTTAATCGACATGCCAAAAATTCTAGTACTATGTTTTCAGAACTGAATCAAACAATGGCATAAGACAGTCTCACTATAGTAACTGGCGCTGTTATAGCGCTAATCTTTCAATATAAGAAATGTTACAAAGTGGAGCATCAAATTTTTATCTTGTAAGGTTTGCAGCAGAGTTAGGTAGGCGAGTCACGCAATTTGCTCTTATGATCGGATCCGCGTCTTTTCCATTTTGTAATGACGTCAGTTTTCGAGGCCCCTATCGTTCTGAAGGGCACATTTTTAACCGACTTCGAAAAAGGAGGAGGTTACTCAATTCGATCAGTATATTTTTTTTTTTTTTTTTTTTTTCTATGTATGTTCGCCGATTACGCCTAACTGGGTGGACCGATCGGAATGAAACCTTTTGCATATGGAAGGTGCTGACTCCCCATTGGTACCATTATCAAAAAATTTTTCATTTTTTAATTGCAAAGTGTTGTTATTGCAGAAAAACCGGCAACTTTTAAAATAAACTTTTCTCGATTTTAGTGCGCTTTCAATATCTTATCGCGGACATGATTCTGTACAATTTTGTTCATATACAAATATCGCGGAAATGTTTAGTTTTCGAGATATTAGCGAAAAAAATTGTTATTAACTTTTGAAATCAACTTCGAACGATTTTAATGTCCTTTTAATATGTTTTCAGGGGCATGGTTCTGAACAATTTTGTTCATATACAAATTTCGCGGAAATGTTTAGTTTTTGAGATATTAGCAAAAATTGTTGTTAACTTTTGAAATCAACTTCGAACGATTTTAATGTCCTTTGAATATGTTGTTAGGGGCGTGGTTCTGGACAACTTTTTCCTTTTGTAAAATTGACGGAAAGCTTTTGTTTTCGAGATATTACAGAAATTGTTGTTAACTTTTGAAGCCAACTTCGAACGATTTTTATGTCCTTCTAATACGTTATTAGTAGCATGATTCTAAACGAGTTTTTCCTTATGCATAATTGGCGGTAAGCTCTAGTTTTCGTGATATTAGCGAATAACTATTGTTATTATTATTAGTGGAACGCCCCGTGCTATGCACGGAAAAGACAAGAAAGGGCAATTACAATGCACTGTACCAAAACACTAACTAAGCTTTGCCGCTTTGACACGCAACTTATGCAGCAAGATGAGTTCACGGTGACGTTGATGCATTATTCCCATTGCTTGGTACAGTCTCCCTACCGTTCTAACAAACATTTTTTTTATTTTTTAGTTGCAAAGGATTATTTTTTCTATGCATGTTCGGCGGTTTTTCCTAGGTGGGTGGTCCGATCGGAACAAAGCCTTTCGCATCTTGTGGAGATGATAACTCCCCATTGATACCATTATCAAAAATTTTTTCATTTTTTAGTTGCAAAGGATTATTGTTGCAAAAAAAGTTGAAAAACGAATATCCATGTTGTCTTTTACTTAACACGTTGAGCGCCACGTCAGCCATCGGGGGCTGACACTAGACTTTCCGTTTAGGCCGCGTCAGCCATCGGTGGCTGACACTAGACTTTCCGTTTAGGCCGCGTCACCCATCGGTGGCTGACAGCGTGTAACATGAGAACTATAAAATTTACACTATTTTACGGAATTACAGAAAATTTATTTAAAATTTACTTAATTTGGTTGTACTCGGTGGAATGTTTTCTTTGTCACAATTTGTAAAATGGACTGCTAATTTTTTCCGAAATTCGGTGGCCTGAACGGGATTGTCTTAGAAATACGCGTGGCGCTCAACGTGTTAATTATGTTCATGGCATTTACGCAGACAAAAAAGAGCCCGGAAGAACTGTCTCACAGTATCCTATACAATTCTCCCCATTCCACTAAAAAGCGTGAAATAAAATAATTGTCAGAAAAAAAATACACCGACTTCGAAATGCACTAAAAAGTATAAAATAATTTCTATTTCCTAATGAAGTAATTTCTATTTCTTTGAATCATACAATTACGTCACAGATATGAATTAAATCTATTTACTCGTTAGGTAGTATATTAAATACATTTCAACTTTTTCGGAGGCGGCACAAAATTAAAAATACCTCAGTAAACGTTACTGCCAATAACCAGTTGATTGTGGTATGGCGTATTGTAAATTAATAAATCCTGAGAAAGAATACGAAAGAATACGAATGAGTTTCTGATATAAATGAAATTGAATCGACTTCGTTCGCATGTGAAAGCCATGGATCTAAGAACCTATAAACGGAGCCCACGACGCGGGAATTACCAAATTTGCGGCAGATGGGCTCTATCTTTATAGTATATGCGGCGATCGAGTCTTTCCGTCGCATACTCTATGAATTTAGCCCTTTGCGGACTACCACCGCATATATGCGTTCTGCGTAAATCATCAAATTGGCCGAAGAACTCATATATGCGTTCCGCGAAAACAACTGATAGAGCCGAGAAACGCGTACATGTGTGCATGCACATAAATCTGTGCATGTACATATAATATGTCCAGAATTTGACTTGGAATGCTATGAACGAAAACCGCGTTAAAGCAGAAATATGCGCTGGCAATTTTTAATGACTGTCGCGGCAGGAGCTCGGCCCCACGGTACGGTTCACTTCGAACCGTCCCGTTCGCAAAGGGCTAGATAGACCATAGTTACATTCTATACGCATTAACACCTACTTCGCGGCGTGCTGTCGAATTATATGTATAGAAAAAAAATAGCTATACAAACTTTGCCTATGTTTGGCTGTCCAAAGGTTGACATGTTCAAGAAAATCTTTTAATTATGCGCCGCCTCCGAAAAGGTTGAAATGTATTTAATATACTACCTAACGAGTAAATAGGTTTAATTCATATCTGTGACGTAATTGTATGATTCAAAGAAATAGAAATTACTTCATTAGGAAATAGAAATTATTTTATACTTTTTAGTGCATTTCGAAGTCGGTGTATTTTTTTTCTGACAATTATTTTATAAAGAGGAAGCTTCAAAGAATATGACCATACTTTTTAAAAATTTAAACCCTTTACGCCCCTTATTGAAGAAAAACACAAAAAAAGAATTTGTTTAAATTTTGCAACATTTTATAACAAATTGACAAAAGTAAAAAAAAATGTTTAAATAGCTCAATTCTTTCTGAGTAAATCAAAAAAGAATTCAGCTAAATCGGTTCAGTAGTTTCTGACAAAACAAATTGTAAGTGATGCCTATTTTTGCAGAAATGGGCAAAAATTGCAAACTTTGAAGGTTTGTTTCAAACAAATTCGAAACAAGCAAAATGATGGCTTAAACCTCTTCTAATTGGACATGGACTACAACATATTTTGATTAGAGCAAAGTCTTAGATGGTCACGTCCAAAAGTGATCGATTTGGCGTGGAATGACTCATTTATTTTTTTTGTTAATTATTAGTGACTCAAATAATATCTGATATTATATCGGAACTGATATCACATCGGTAGGTACTACTATATCATAGTGAGCAACGTATAAAAAGTTTAAATTAATGCTTCAAATTTATTAATTTATTATTCATTTATTAAATTTTCGAGTCTGCATAACCGCACAGAAGAACAACCAGGGATAGAGATATTGTTCGAAAATTTAGTCATAAAATTAACTGCAGAATCGTTAAAGCAAAAAATTAAAAATTTTAAAAACGAAAAAGAGAGCGGAATACGGTAATAAACCTATACTGAACTCTTTGATACTCAAACAATAAAAATTTATAACCCTTTGTCCTTGGTGACTCAAACTCTTCATTTGGTTTAGTACAATGATTTGAAATAATTATTTTCTAACTAAATCTATAGAGTTATACATGTGATGTATACATAATGAAACAGATAATAGTGGTAATTAATAGTAGAGAAATAACTTAAAAAGTATTTAGTAAATTTTTCAACTAAAAAGTTTTAGAGTCGTTATCTGCCAATAGTGCAAAGGGTTAATTTAGGAAGTAACAATAAATATATAAATTTAACTTACCTTTCTTGTAAATGGTTTTGAACACACGTTACAACAATGTGACGAATCTCCGGTATGTTGTCGGAGATGATTATTTAGATGCTCCTTTCTGGTGAATGTTCTTTGACAAAATTCACACCTGTGTGGTGATTCACCGGTGTGGATTCGAACATGATTCGTTAAATGCTCCTTACGAGTAAATGACTTGGAGCAGAAGTGGCATCGATGTGGCGATTCGCCTGTATGTTGACGCACGTGATTTGTCAAATGTTCCTTCCTGGTGAAGGATTTGGTGCAATACTGGCACTTGTGCGGTGACTCACCCGTGTGTTGTCTGACATGGTTTACCAGATGATCTTTCCGAGTAAATGCTTTTGGACAGTACTGACAGCGAAAAGGTGTTTCTCCTACGAAATTTACAATAAATCGCAATTGTTATTTGTTCCAACAATAAATAAATATTCTTATAAAACTAATTTCATTTGGTAGAGCATGTAGTAGGAATGAAATAATAATAAATCTTATCGTCAATTTTATTTTTTGATGTGATATGTAAAACAAAGTATTTTAAAAATATCCCGAAAATTGCAGTCTATGCCTAAAAATAAATTGAAAAGTACTTCACCATATTTCTAATATGCGACATCATTTTTCAGAAATAAGCAGTTAAAAATTAGAATATCTAATTCAGATGTGTTTGTTTGAAACGATAAATGAGCGAACAAGTAACCAATACTATTGAGTTGGCAAATAAATTCGTTCGGTTTTCAGAGAGGAATAAAACACAATTTTTTGATACACAATATAAACTTTAGTCTATGACATATTGGTCATCTTTATTGATGACTTTTTGCCATTTTTCCACCAATTTCATTACACCGCGTTCGCAAAACATTTGGAACTTATCAGCGAAAAACCAATCCAAGCACTTTTTACGGCCTCTTTATTCCTGAAGGTTTTCCAATTCATAAAATTTTGTAGCGACCGGAACACCTGGTAATCAGAAGGGGCTACATCCGGTGAATATGTAGGTTGAGGCAAAATATCACAGCCAAAGCTAATTAATTTATTTCGAGTCATGAATGTCGTTGTCATGGTAGAAATCGACACCCTTCTGATCTACCAATTCTGAAGATTTCGTGCAGATTGCTTGGTTCAATTTCGTTAATTGCATAACACATCACTCAGTAAGTCCCCGGTCTGACAGATATATGGCGACACCGTTGACAGACCCACGTGATTTCCGGATAATACTAACATTCAAACAGTACGTGTCAAAGTTTCATGGTATTATGACTGTTAGTTTAGAAGTTACAGTCGTTTTAGTGTCCGCAGTTTCGTAATTTTTAAGACAATGGACAGAAAGGAATTTCGTGAGTCGATTAAACACTGTTTTTTTATCGGGAAAAATACTGTTGAAGCCAAACAGTGGCTTGATAAGCATTATGGGGCCTCTGCACCAGGGAAATCAACTATCATTGACTGGTATGCTGAATTTAAACGCGGTCGTACAAGCACCGATGATGCTGAACATTCTGGTCGCCCAAAATCAGCAGTTGTTTCGGAAAACATAAAAAATGTTCACAAAATAGTTTTAAAAGACCGTAAACTGAAGTTGCGTGAGATAGCTGATGTGTTGAAGATATCAGAAGGTAGTGTCTTCACAGTTTTGCATGATAATTTGGGCATGCGCGAATTACTTTGAAAGTGGGTGCCGCGTTTGATGTTTCACCAAGACAATGCGCCGTGTCACAAGGCGATGAACACAATGGTTAAATTGAATAAATTACGTTTTGAATTGATTCCCCATCCACCGTACACCCCAGATTTGGCCCCCAGCGACTACTGGCTCTTTGCAGATATGAAAAAGATGCTCCAGGGAAAGAAATTTAGCTCAAATGAAGAAGTGATTGCGGAAACTGAAGCTTATTTTGAGAGCTAAGACAAATCGTTTTATATAAAGGGCATTGAAAAGTTAGAGGAGCTTTGGAATCAATGTATTACGCTGGAAGGAGACTATATTGATGAATAAAGTGGAATTTCTACAAAAAAATTTGTTTTTATTAGTTAGACCGGAGACTTATTGAGTGATGTGTTACTATAGACAGCTGATTCAATCGTTTTGTCTGACGGTGACAGTACTATAACACCCTTGAAATCCCACCATACGAAGAGCAATATTTTCTTTGGATGTAATTCCGCCTTCGAGGTTGTTTGTGGTAGCTCGCAGATGTGACTCTATGATCTTTTATATGTTACATTATCGTAGACGACCCAATTTTTGTTCCCCGTTACCATTCGTTTAAAAAATGGGTCGTTTTCTTGGCTTTTTATGAATGAATTGCAGATGAATATGCGTGCGGTTAAGTAAGCTGCGGTTAACTGACGCGGTACTCAAACATTAAAAGAAAAAACGTAACCCAGCTGGCGCAAATAGTTTTCTATGCTTATACGGAATACATTCAGTGTCGTAGCAATCTTTTGTACGGATTGAGATGGATTGACTATAGCCTTAGCGTCATTTGAATTTATCTTGGATGGTCGGTCGGAAAGTCTAACATCATTGATGTCGAAATCTCTAGAATAGAATTTGACATACCACTTCTGGCATAAACATTTTATTAAGGCATCATTTCCGTACACACGGCGTATCTTTTTATGAGCATCTGCAGCCCGTTTGCCTTTTATAAAATAATAAAGCAAAACGTGAGGATAATGCACGATATTTATTTCCATGTTTACAGCTAGGCAGCATACACAATATTGATGTTGGCGGAAGCAAACACAGCATAACATAAGCAGTGAAACATAACCTTTCAAATGTGTAATCAATTCGCACTCTAGCGTTGACAAAAGAAAAACGAATTCGAATGAAACTTGCGTTGGAATAAAAACCGAACGAATTGATTTGCCAACCCAATATAATCGCAGGTCGGTATTCAAAAATTTCACAATCCGACAAAGCACGGAAGATAAAGTAATTATTGGCTCTTTAAGTAAATTCGTACTATATACTACACCATTTTAAAATTTATATTACACTTTTTACAAAACTGCATATGTAACATAACTTTTCTTTTTTGCGGCTAATATTGATTTTAAAGAATATTTTAACATTATGTCCTATAATACAAATTTATATGAAATTATACAAATCTAGAATATAAAACATTTTCTTGCATAGTTTTTGAGAAATTTGGATTTAAAAAACTTTCTCTTTTAAATGTAAACACATTTTTTGATGAAACTGTGAAAGACATTAAACTTTTGTTTGTATCCAAAAATTCACCAGATTTTTCCTAAGTTTAGAGCTTCAATGATGAAACAAATAATGAAAGTTACATGTTTATTTTAAATTCAAGCAATCTTTGATGGTACAAATCGTAAGTGAACTTATGAAGACAACATCAAAGTGAAACCTATTAAAAATTCGAATAAGGTTTATCATATTGGAACTTTGACTGCGTTGTGGTGACACAAATCTCAGAATTTTTTTATAATTTTTGTTCCAAAATAAATAGGAAAAATAGGGCAAAAACTGGATTTTTGATTTTTTCTTTTTATTATTACCAACGCCCCTTTACCTTTGTAAGATAGAGAGTTGAAACTTTATGTAAGATGTTTTTTGGATATGCGTTTAAGTGACGTATTGGGTGTATAATGTAGCTGAAGGTCCTTTTTGATCATCTTATTCGACTGATCCTTTGCCAGTTTTCGCGCAAACTTTGTCTTTAAGCAATTATTTCGCCTTGTGATAAAAAATTATGCAGGACGATAAATACATTTTAAACTAATACAAATGTTTAATCGTGTTATCACTTTTTTGATGATGAATTTCATCCTGAATACTTATACTGCAAATTCTTCGAATACTTATACAGTACAATCATTACTATTTTCACAAATATTGGGATGTCATAAGAATCTAAAACTTTTAAGTGGGATGTACAGAATATGTATAGTATATATTACGTGTTACATTACAAGTACTTAATAGGAGCTAACTTTTTCTTAATTAAAGTATTTTTCAATGACACAAATCAAAATATTAAAACTAACTGGACATGGAAGTAGATAAGTATTTGCCAACTGTTCTCACCTGTGTGTTGCCTGATGTGATTAACAAGGTGTTCCTTTCTCGTAAACGATTTAGAGCAGAAACCACATCGATGTGGAGATTCACCGGTGTGTTGCCGAACGTGGTTTAAAAGATGTTCCTTTCGAGTAAATGTCTTCGAGCAGAAGTCGCAGCGATGCGGCGTTTCACCCGTGTGCCACATTATATGATTCGTGAAATGCTCTTTTCTAGTAAACGATTTACCTGTATGAACAGTAATAAAAACCAAAAACACAAATATTTAATTATACGTCCAATGCAAGTAATAAGCATATAATTGTAATTAAATGTACACGATGACTTAATGAGAGCTAAAATCTTGGATAACTCATTAACATTAAAACATTTTAAATGAAATATGTAGCATTTTAAAGGAATCATCGGATGAATGCAATTTGACATTTTTGTATCTTATTTTTCCTGAAACGTCAAAATTACCTTCCGTTTTTTTCTAAATCAATATATTTTTAATTTTAAAGCACGTTATAATCGATGAAAACAATAATCGAAATCAATGTCATGTAATAAATTAATTTTCAGTTGACGTTGAATCTCAAACTGAAATAAAATATTTAATGTCAAAATAAGTCAGAGAAGGTGAAATATAAGAAGATCGAATTGCATCCATCCGACAAGGCCTTTAAAATATTACATATTCCATTAAAAAATTTTGTTTTATACTACCAACCAGCTAACAAGATATTTCAAAATGTTTATTAGAATGTTAAAAAAGAGTTAAATATTACTAATATGAGATGTGTATATTTGATATTATAAGCAGTTTTCCGTTTACTGTAAGTAAATTGTTGATATTTACACGAAGTAAACAAATATTAACACTTTGACAGTAAAATGTTAGTTTTATGGTAATACGGTCAGTGAACTGTTGTTAGTAAGAAATATTACTCGAGTAATGGCAGAAGTGGATTTCGTACACGACCTTGTCAACTGATTTCTAGCAACTGCTCAAAGAGTTTACAATGCAAAAATATTAAATCCGAAAATAGCACATTATATACTATTTATGATATTTCATAAGTATGAATGACTTAAAATGCAAAACTGAGATTTGAGAAAACCTAGGTATGTTTCGCTTTCTGACATAAAGTTCTGTATCTTATAAATAGCAGCAGAAGAAATAGCTAAATGTCCGGTTATTTGCATACCACAATTATTTACTACAAACAAATAGTTGAAAACTGTAACTTAAACAGAAAATTGCTTATACTTGGAATACGTACATAAATTTGTAGAATAATTATATAAAGGGTCTAACCGAATAAGGTAGTCAAATGTGCTCTTGAGTCAAATAAAAAATCTAATACATCAATCGGTAGCATATAAAAAAAAAGTATCTCATACCAATTTCAACTTTCTATCTCACCCATAGGGATAGTAAAAGGGAAAAAATGAAATTCCAGTTTTTGGTCCAATTTGCCTATTCAATTTCATAATAAAATTCTGAATAAATCTTAAAACGCATATTATAGAATTTGTTCAGCTTTTATGATCGTAAATTGTAGTTATGAAACATTGGAAAAAAAAAAAAAAATGTGATTCTTTCGTGAAGATGTCGGGACATTACTTTTATATTAATGTGGTAGTTACATATTGGCATAACCAATATTCCCCAATGTTTTCAGATTTTTCGGTAAGGTGCGCTGTAGTTAAAAAAATCAAAAACCGATATAACCCTTTAAAACAGTACTTACCGCTTCGAATTTACACGCCTTCTTTGCACAGTTATTTATTATATAATTTTAAATAGATTCACATTTAAAATTGAGATAAATGATATACATATAAGTTGAAGAAATAAAATTCATTTATTAATTAATTTTACGTCGTATTTCGTTATATTGCGGATCGCAAGACGCTATTTTATCGAAAAGATTGGCTAAGAAGTTAGAAGTCCCGCTTTGTAATCTCTGCATGTTTTTTTGTTGCAAGCTCGAGCCCACTGGACTTATTTTTTTTCCATATTATTTTTTTTTCCTTTTGTAAAAATATTAATATACTTTCAAAGTGTCTTTAAATGATTATTATTTTGCATATAATTATTATATACACAGGGTATAAAGAACCTGCATATAATATCTGTATAATGGGTCATTCCACGCCAAATCGATCACTTTTGGAAGTCATCATCTCCGATTTTGCTCTAATCGAAATATGTTGTAGTCCATGTGAAATTAAGGGGAGTTTAAGTTATCGTTTTGCCTGTTTCGAATTCGTTAATGAATGACAAGCCTTCAACAAAGTTTGCAATTTTTGCCCATTTTGGCGAAAATAGGGTCCACTTAGGAATTTTTTTCTCAGAAATTACTCAACCGATTTAGCTAAACTTTTTTTTGTTTTATTCATGAAGGATTGGGCTATTTTAAAATATTTTTTTTTTACTTTGTGAATTTCTTATAAAATGTTGAAAAATTTAAAGAAATTCTTTTTTTGCGTTTTTTTCAATGAGGGGCGTAAAGGGTTAAAATTTATAAAAAATATGGTCATATTCTTTGAAGCTTCCTCTTTAAAACGAGCCCTTCAGAACGATGGAGCCTCGAAAATTAACGTCTCTACAAGCTGGAAAAGAACGCGGGGTACCCCCGTTTCAGATAGGTGAGTCGTGTGCTCCGCTATTATGATCGGTTTTTTTATACCATCGGTCTTAAAATAATACGATAAGACTTCGTATACGACTAAATGATCCTGTTTATACCTAGTAATGTATATTAGTACTCACTCTTGACCAATGATACACTTATAGTTATGTTAAATTTAATCCTAAAGTGATATAAGTGTGAACTATTTGTTTGGTTATCAGTTTGAAAGCAATAAAAGCGTAAAAGTCATTAGGTTGTAGAAAACATGTCTGACGACATAGCTACGCAATATGAAAGCAAAAAGAGTTTTATTAATTCAACTATTCAATTTTTATTAATTGAAAAGGCGACCGTCAGCGATGAGTACTCACTGCCGTTACTATGTGAAGTTTGTTACACGTTTATTTATTCCTTAATGTAAGGTTAAATGAATGACCGATATCGTATTCTTCATTGCATAACGCGAATATGTAGTTACAGCAGTGATAGTCATCACTGACGGTCGCCTTTTTTGTACGAACGTTTTTCAGATTTCGTGTTAATAATTTTCCGAAACGTTTGACACATGTACTCAAAACATAACACGATTTGTTATCTTTCTTGTGTACCTTTTCCAACTGTAACATTTATTGTTTCGCTTGATCTGATAAGAATTTTTCTGAAATTCTTTGCCGTTGAAATAAATTAAAAAACATCAGCAGATATCGGCGAGTCTTGGTTTTTTCTTCACTTCCGCTGGCATTTAAACATAATTAAATAATTACAATGTTATCACAATTCATATCATTTTATTCAAGAGAATTTGCAGAATAGTTTGGTATAAAAATAAAATGAATAGAAGCAACTCTAAGACTGTGAAACATTTCCAAAGTTGAAAATTTACAATTTTCCTTCAAATCAGATTTTCTCGAAAACGATAACAACTACAAAGAAACAGTTTACGAATTCAGATTCGGCTAGAAATAATCTATAAGAGTCATTTATAAATAAATTGCAAAATTGCAAGTATTAAAGAGTTATTGAGCAATGCCGGTCGTGTTTACTTGCTTTTGGAACGTGTATTCGTTGCATACCGTGAATCTTTATTATTTTTTACGAGAAAATCCAGCACTAATGGACATTTTATCAGCATAATTACATAGATTATTTCAAGTAGTTTCAACAGATATACAATTTGTTTTTTGAAGTTACATATTTGCTTTGACACAAATGTTTTTTACTACAAGCTCTAAGTGTTTACTTATTTTTGTTACCCATTGCATATCGAATTTTAATAAAAAGGGCAGAATTTTGTATTACTTAGTGTTAAGAGGTAATATTTAATAAATAATACAATTACATGCATGTTACATAAACAAGCAAACTTAAAAAAAAATTCAAATATTTTATGAAACGTCATAAAACATATGGAAGATACGTTTCTTTGCTATCAATATTGCGCTGAATGCATAGTTGTAATACATAGATAGATAGATTTATATGATTTATTTCAGAATGGCCCCGGTAGTTTACAGTTAACAAACAATTATTGTGATACAAAAATGCATAATAAATTTGGTTTACTGATTAAAAGTTGACTGAATTTCTAGTAGGGCCACTCTGAATCATATTATAATATTTTCTCGATACATTATTCAATTTATATTTAAATTATTTGTTCTATAACATCAAACAACTATATTTTGGATGCAACTTACAAGGAAACATATCGAACCGCGACACACCGATTTTAATGAAACTTATGTGAAAGATAGTTCTCAAAAAAATATTTGACACGTATTTTTTTTTATCGGCAATCATTCACATTGAAGGGATGAAAATAGCCCTTGAAGTTGGGGGTTGAAACCATGTTTTTGGGAATATCTCCGGAACGAAAGAAGATAATTGAATTCTTTTTTTTTGTAAATTGTTCGTCTTTAGATAGGAAATTTTTGTGCGTAAAAAAATTTCAAGAAACTTTATTTGTTTAAATAATATTTAAAAAATTTATCATTTTTGTTTAAATTTTTGCACTAAATGTTGATGTATTTTTTTGCAACTTCGTGTACGTAAACTATGGACAAAAATAGAGGATACGTGTTTTTGGAATTTTTTGTTTGTTGCAATGTTTATTAGATATATAATTTAACATCACCTCCTGTGAAGAGGGGCAATCAGCAGTTTTATTAAAAATATCATTATTTTTACAATCTTTTACATTATTTTAGCGATTTCATACCTCTTCATATGGAATTAATTGATTTCTCAATAATTATTGTAAGCCTCGCAGGTATGAGCGTGAAGCGGTTATAATCAACGCCATAAGGAACATAGGCTTCTATGGCCAATATGGTTAAAAAATAATTTAATTTAATTTATTTTCAGAGTTTCTTAAAAAATCCCAATGTTTCCAAAAGTTCTAAATATTTTATTTAGAATGAAGTCTTTACGCCTGTAAAAGTATAAAAGCAGTATTGGCCATAAAATCCTATGTTCCTTACGGCGCGGCGTTAATCATAACCGCGTCACGCTCATACCTGCGACGCTTACAATAAATATTCAGAAATCAATTAACGGCATATAAAGAAGTATAAAATGTCTAAAATATTGTAAAAGATTGTAAAAATAATGATATTTGTAATAAAAATGCTGATTGCCCCTCTTCACAGGAGGTGATGTTAAATTATATATCTAATAAACATTGCAACAAACAAAAAATTCCAAAAACACGTATCCTCTATTTTTGTCCATAGTTTACGTACACGAAGTTGCAGAAAAATACATCAACATTTAGTGCAAAAATTTAAACAAAAATGATGAATTTTTTAAATATTATTTAAACAAATAAAGTTTCTTGAAATTTTTTTACGCACAAAAATTTCCTATCTAAAGACGAACAATTTACAAAAAAAAGAATTCAATTATCTTCTTTCGTTCCGGAGATATTCCCAAAAACATGGTTTCAACCCCCAACTTCGAGGGCTATTTTCACCCCTTCAATGTGAACGATTGCCGATAAAAAAAAATACGTGTCAAATATTTTTTTGAGAACTATCTTTCACATAAGTTTCATTAAAATCGGTGTGTCGCGGTTCGATATGTTTCCTTGTTAGTAAGTTTATCAAGTTTTATCGACACGAATTCATTTGCATTACACTATATGTAGACGTACAAAGATGAAGTGCGCAAGAAATGAATGGAATGCGTATTAAAACGTTAGGAAAGAAAACAATAATAACAGTTTGCCCCTCTCTTTCTAATTGGTACTAATATTAAAAAGGAAGAATGTCTGCCGTACTATTTCCTATGCTTCAATCAGTGGCGCGTGCCGATCCGCAAAAATACAGGGTCTGTTTCCTATTTACTTTTGCGAATTTCAAATACTATTGAGCTAGAAGGATACAGATATTATAATCCAATACGGTACATCCTATTTCATTAATTTATGTGTCGGTATAGAAATGATAGTATTAATATATGTGTTCAAAGATATAGCATATTTAGATGTATTGACCAGGGACACTCTTTAAAAAAAACACACAACCGATGGCACATACTTGAGTGTATAAAGCTAACGAAAGTAATTTAATTCAAATTTACATTGCACTATTTGTGGCTAACCAAGAATTGTTTAATTTTTATTTGTAGTAAAATAAGCTTATAAGAATAAGGCATATATCTAAAAAATTATAACCGTTGTTGCGCCGAACATATTGTGATAACACTGTTCAACACAAATTTTGTTTTCTAATACCCATTGGGTGATCCTTGTAGAGAGTTTCTCATCCTGAACAAGAATCCGAAAACCGAATTGCTCTATCACCCTTAGTTTTTGAAAAACACGAGCTTTTGTAAAAACACGTGTTTTGGGTAGAAAATGCGATATTGCGAGGAAACTAAAAAAGCTAGGACATTCAAATTAATTTTAAAAGATAGAAGAGAGTGTCCCGAATAAATTGGTATATATAGTTGTTATATTGCATAATTCTAAATAGGTGTAAATATTGATAAAAGTTTAAAAAACGGCCGTTGTACGCATTTCCTATGTATTATTTTTGCATTTTTAGAAAAAGTTATTTATGTAGCGCGAATTCGCTATACAGTATCGAATTCTATAGACACTTCTGATGAAGAAACTATGTGGGGTGAATGTTGTAGTTGCGTGCAATTCCAGAAAATCGAAAAAATATCTGCCGGGAGCACGTGCGCGGTGTTTTGCCGCCAGGCGGCCATAGCTCGCTCTCCTCGTCAAGTCAGTGCCGTGGCTACGCGCAACCAGCATCAATGATGGGGCTTAATATACATCCACTTTTTATATTTATAATGTTTAATTTTTTTAGTATTATTATTTCATACTTATTATTATTCATATTTTGTTATTATTCGTTATTATTTTTAGCTACCAACGATACAATTATAAAATATTATAACTCAAAATTTAAGAATCAAATGATTGAAGACAGTTTTGAAATCTGTTTATAATATAGAAAAACTTTCTATTGTATACATTTTATTTTTTCTATAATCTAATAGATTCTATAATCGGATCGATCGGTTTTCGGATTCTTGTTCAGGATGAGAAACTCTACAAGGATCACCCAATGGGTATTAGAAAACATAAAAAAAGTTTAAATTTGTTGGACAGTGTAATCAGTAATTTAAAAAAATATTAACAAGGAACCATCTCGAAGTGATAATTTCTGATTTTTATGAAACTTATGTATAATATAGTTCTTAAAAAAATATTCGACAAGTATTTTTTTTAGCTGCCGATATCCATTTTAAGGGGGTGAAAATAGTCCCCAAGGTGCGGGGTATGTATCATATTTTGTTGAATACCTCGAGTAACAGCAAAGCTAGAGCAACGGTTTAAATTGCAAGATTTCGTGTTTTTTTTTTATGCGGAATCCAACTATAAAAATAGATTTAAAAAATTCGCAATTGTTTAAATAATATATTAAAAAATTAAACCTTTTTGTTAATTGTTCTATTCAAAAGTTGCTGTATATTCCTGTAAGTCTCAACGTAAAAAGTATACTAGTAAATAAATACAAAGTACAGATAAAATGGAATTTTCATTTTTACATTCTAGACATAGTTAACGTGATTGTATCTCTATCGTACTTTTACAGGACAGTGAAACGTATACCTGCCATCATTTACAATGTATAATACAATAGATTTTAATGAACTGAGACACTTCTAATGTATTTAAGGCAAATGCTGCAAAACAGAAATAAAATCTATTGCTTCCGACACGTCAATGTAGGCCATACTGCAATTTTATTGGAACAGGTTACTGTTGTATAGTTTATAATGCAATAGTAAAGTTTGTTATGAAATAGTGATAATGATTGCAAGTACAGAATGGCTGGAACATAGAATGATGATGTACATGAAAAAAAAAGATCTTTAAAAGTTGAATAATTTTAAAATGGGACCAGGTTAACGCGTATTACATACGTTTTTTGATAAATCGTGTTAGCTCAACTTTTTTTTTCTGTTCAGACAAAGAGGCTTGTTAAAAAATACGCTTCATTGGGACAAATTAGTTTCATGTTAATGTGTCCTAATTAGCATGTTGGTTACGTTAGCATTAGAATTAGCAGGCCACGCAGTAAAATAAAATTCATTAAAATTGTACGAAAAGAAATATTTAAATACATGAATGATACAATCCACTAATACAATGCTCTAAAAATGAAGTGAATTTTACATAAATTCTAGGCAATTACTTAAAACAACATGTAATTTTTTAGTTTCATATATTTGACTCTATTAGTCACCGGCGACTGACGTGACACTCTATGTGTTAAATTAAAATCCACTACACAAATATTTTGTTTGGAACGGCACTACTTTGATTAAATCCAAAACAAGAAAAATTAAAAAAGTTACTTAACACTTTACTACGCGAAATATTTCCAGGATCGAATAAAAAAAAACCCTATAAATATACTGCATGCACATTCGAAATGGAAATTACTTTTTCACGCAAAGTATCAGTTTTTTAAATTTTTAACTATGACACACCCTACCGAAATATCTAAAAAAAATTAAGGAATTAATAATTACGACAATGCGTTATTATGTTGTACCCCGTCAGCAATAAGAGTTGCACATAGCGACGAACCAGGTCATTGTGCAACAACTATGGAATGGTTATCGTCAGTAGGACACCATAGTCAGCATTAAAAGTATGTCGAACCTGGTCAAAACCGAATTGCGAAGCATAGAAAAGGCGATACACCGCCAAGTCAGGGAGTTCGAAAGTAAGAGTTAAATATTAAAGATCCTTGTATCATTGTCAGAAGGAATGAAGTTTTTTCCAATTTTACACTCGTTAACCGGTGAAGTCTACTTCTTTGACGCTCCCTAACTCCAATCTATCCTCCATACAACACTGTACCCCGAGGGGCACAACAATTACCACAATATAAAAGTAGTGATCCTAAATCTTCAAAATTACACAAAATTAGGCAAAAAAAAATTAGAGAAAATTAGACAAAACTGTAATTTTCAATTTTTCTTCTTACTATCCTTTTGAATAAAGTAGGAAATTGAAACTGGATGTAAAATGACGTATTACATGTTTCATTTGGTATAAGCGCATATTTGACCACCGTATTCAGCTAGACGCTCTACAATTTCTTCAAATATTGAATTCTTTTTAAAACTACAATCGTTACAGAAAAATGGTTTTTATGTTTGTATTCAATACAAGAATTTATAAGAATTGTTAATTAGAAGTTGCAAAATCAAAATTATTAAAGATTTATCGAACATTTTATAAACTTCGTTACATTTTATCTAAAATATGCGACAAAATATGGTTTCTTCTTTATACAGTGAAGAAAAGGTCTGTACTATTTCAGTAGTACTGGAAGAATATCTTAATTACGATTGGTGTAACGTTTGTAAATCAATATTTAATTGAAAAAAAGGAGGTTTTGACATTGACAGTACAATGTCTACGTATATCTTAAATTATATAATGAAAGTATTACTAACTGATGTAATAAAACAAATAAGATAAATATAGAAATAGAAAACGAAAAAAAAATATAAGACAAAATACGAAGAACAAAATTAGCAATCAAAAACGAGAAAATACTGAAAGGATAATACATATAGTATATGTATAACAAAGTTGTTTTTTATTAACATAGACTCTTAAAGTTTGCGTACGATTCAGTTTATATCTACTTCAATTTAATTTTACAGAGTCCTGCCTCGTAATTTCTGCATAATTTTTTGTCGCAGGTTCGAGTCCGCTGGACTTGGTTTTTTTCCATGTTATGTTTTTCATCTT
Source organism: Megachile rotundata (assembly GCF_050947335.1). Taxonomy (NCBI): domain Eukaryota; kingdom Metazoa; phylum Arthropoda; class Insecta; order Hymenoptera; family Megachilidae; genus Megachile; species Megachile rotundata. The sequence continues at coordinate 3,217,206 of NC_134984.1, forward strand.
ATTTTTCTTTTGTAATAATATTAATATAGATTCAAAGTGTTTTCAAATAATTGTTAAACATTTCTATATTCACAGGATACAAAACATCTGCAATTAATAGTATACATGTACAATAGTATTTAATACATGTAATAATATATATATATATATATATATATATATATATATATATATATATATATTACTATTTCTACTATTTTTACAAAAATGTATAACCATTATTTAAAAACATTTTGAATCTATATTAATATTATTACAAAAATAAAAATAAAAAAAAAATAAAAAAAAATAACATGGAAATAAACCAAGTCCAGCGGATTCGAACCTGCGACAAAATATTATGCAGAAATTACGGGGCAAGACTTTTAACCACTTAACAAATTCTTCAGTTGAAGGATCGTCTTACGTTCTAGAATGTAACCGTCTACGATGTAAAATTAATTAATAAATGTATTTCCTTTCTTTAAGTAATGTATCATTTGTATTAATTATGGATGTGAATCAGTTTTTTTAGACCAAATTTTGCCAACGTATTCTACACGCAAAAGTAAGAAACAAAAGTTATATGAACATATGCTCTTAAATGTTTTATTAAGGAGTTATAACTAATAATACAAAATTATAATGAACTGGCATTTCGTCGACACAGCGTACGAACGTATCATAAATACAGTGAGTCCCAAAACTATTCGTACCCTCACAACTTCCAACTATAAATGATTATTTCTATGTTTAACAAATCGAAACAAAAATGTTACTTATGGGGTAGGATAATATATTTAATAAGCTTTTATTTGATACGAATTTTATTAGAGAATTAACAAATTAGTATTATATAAACGTGCCTTCTTACAAATAGGTGGAAAATCAATGAAACAAAAGTATTCGTACTTTTCAAAATTAACATGGTTTCTAAACTTAATTGTTTAATCAATATTTAGTTGGACCTCCCTTAGCTTGGATAATAGTGCGGAGACGATCTGGCATGCTGCGAACGAGATTTGAGGTGTAATTAGGTTGAATATTATTCCAAATTTCTATTATTTTTTCTTTTAACATTTCTTTACTTGTCATAATATTTTCTCTTAATCTTTTCTCAATTTCGGTCCATAAATGTTCTATAGGATTAACGTCGGGACTTTGAGGAGGAGTAATCAGCATGTGTGGCGTATTGTATAATATCCATTCTTTAACAATGTGGGCAGTATGTTTGGGGTCGTTGTCTTGTTGGAAATGAAAATTATTTTGTAACTGTAATTTTTAAGCACTAGGTGCTAAATTTTCTTCCAAAATGTTTAAATATTTATTCTAGTCTATTATCCTATCAATAAAAACTAAATTTCCATGCTTTATGGTAGGCTTTACATTTCTTAATTGTAGCTCGGTATTCGCTCTTCTCCATACCATGGAACGTCCATCTGATCCGAATACAGTAAAGACTGGATAACTGCGACAAACGATGGACTGGATTACTGCAACGTTACTATCCCCACCACTTAGGGGGATCCCCCTTGAATTTTGACACTCGACGAGCGAGCAGCGTATGTAATGTAATCCGAACCGGCGTATCGATGTGACAACACTAATGCAACAGTAAAACTTTTTTATTTTTTGGTTTTACTAAATATTACTTTTACCAATGTAATTGTGAAATTCTCCTGATCAAAATAAGACCAAACACGGCATAATTTGAACAATATTTGTTTATGTAGTAATATTGTTTGTTTTTTCGAGTGTATGGAGGCGCGATTTTGTATGGAACCAAAAGACTATTACTCGTCAGACTTCTCTAATCAAGTCGAGGTGTCGATTCTTTGTTTACATTTGGCTCGCGTCGACCGCTAAATGTAGGAAAGGACAGAGAGCGAACGTGAGAGGCTATTAAAAATTAAATTTTTAGTAAAGTCGGGTGAATAATGGTCTTTTGGTTCCATATAAAATCGCACCTCAATACACTCGAAAAAACAAACAATATTGCTACATAAACAAATGTTGTTCAAATTATGCCGTGTTTGGTCTTATTTTGATCAGGAGAATCTCACAATTACATTGGTAAAAGTAATATTTAGCAAAACCAAAAAATAAAAAAATTTTACTGTTGCATTAGTGTTGTCACATCGATACGTCTCTGCCAATTGTTTTCTTTCCTCGGACCTCTCTCTCTTTCAGTCTCTGTCCTTTTCTACGTTCGGCGCTCGGCTCGAGTCAAATGTAAACACAAAATCGACACCTGGACTCTATAACTGCAACGCTTGGGTCCCGATTTTGTTGCAGTTATCCAGTCTTTACTGTATATTAAATTTTGATTCATCTGAGAATATTACACGGTCCCAGAACGTACACTCTTTATCCACGTGTTCTTTTGCAAATTGAAAGCGTTTACGTTTATTGGTGTTGCTGATAAAAGCCTTCTTCCGAGCTACTCGTCCATTAAAACCTTGTCTCCTTAAAATTCTTCGACATGTTTTGGCACTAATATCCTTTTTGAAAGCTACATTAGCAATACAGTAAATATTCGATATGTGCATCATTCTCGAGTCAGAACTGGTGCAGATATCGTACAGTTCCTACATTTCGAGCGAAGGAGACTGAACGTAAACAAACAGTGACCTACCAGAAGGACACTCCTAAGGCAAGAATAAAACTTTTTTATTTTTGATTTTTTTTTTTAAACTTTTTCCATCATATTTGTGACATTTTTCTCATTAAAATGAGACCAAACACGATATACTTCGGGACATATTTGCTTGTAATTTCAAATGTTACGCGTACATCGATGACTTTACTCTAATAAGATATTGCAAGTAAATATAACTCGAATTACGTCGTGTTTGGTCTCATTTTAATCAGGAAAATGTCACGAACATGACAGAGAAAGTTTTATAAAAATTTGATAAAAAATAAAAAAGTTAGCAACGTATTAGGATTGTGAACAATTGAATAGACTTTTGATGTTTGCCAACTGCCACGATCGTAGCGTCTCTTTCTTTTTGACTCCCTATCCTCTTCGACGTGAAAAACTTTCATCGTCAATTAAACCAGTAAATATAGTCCAAATTATATCGTGTTTGGTCTTCTTTTAATCAGAAAAATATAAAGAATCTATTGGTAAAAGTTGGATCTCGAAAAAATCAAAAATAAAAAAGTTTTATATTTGTATATGTATTGCTTCATGGATATACCCGACCCCGGATCATGTTACATTTCTCGGCGATCGAGCTTCTCGGCGTCTGAAGGGGCTTCCCCCCCAGTGGTGGGGATAACTTTGGTGCACATATCGAATATTCACTGTAGTAGCTAATTTTGGACCACTAGTTTTAGGATTTTTTTTAATTTCTCGCACTAACATTCTTTCTTCTCGTTCGCACAATTTTCGAGGCCGCCCTGTACGTGGTTTATTTAATACTGTACCATTCTGTTTTATATTTTTAATAACATACTGAATAGTAGATTTACTTCTATCAATAGTGTTTGCTATGTGACTGTACGATTTTTCTTCGTTATGCAATTTCCAAATTAATTTTCTTACTGCTATTGAAATTTCACTACCTTTTCGATTCATTTTGGTAATTATCGAGAGAATATTGTACCGTCAACGTAATGTTGTCTACTGATGGCCAATCTATCATTTCCCTTATTATAGGTATCAATACAAAGCTATATTGGCAAATATTTTGGTTCTTATATGCATAGAATTGAAGAGTACGAATACTTTTATGTTGCTGTTTCCGAGCATATTTACTCAGTATGATATTTATATGTATTATTCCGCACGGTTAGTTTTGAAATAAAATTTATATTTATTGAAAGCTCATTAAATGTATTATCTTACCCAATCAATATAATATTTGTTACAATTTGTTAAACATACAAATAATCATTTATAGTTAGAAGTTGTGAGGGTACGAATAGTTTTGGGACTCACTGTATCTCAATTTCTGTTTACATAAACTCTTATATCTGCTTGCTTTGGTAGTTGATATCTACATTTTTTATTAACGTTTTATTAAGGAGTTAACATTTTAAAATGAAGTTCGTTAATACGAATACGTACGTTGTGTCAATGAAATGCCAGTTCATTATAATTTTGTATTGTTAGTTATAACGCCTTAATAAAACATTTAAAACCATACATTCATATAACATTTTTTTCTTGCTTTTGCGGGCAGAACACGCTGGCAAAGTTTGGCCGGAAAAAACTGGGACACTCTGCATATTTTTTTTGTAGGTCAAAGTAATTTGGTAAAATACACAACTTTTTTTAATCTGCCACCATTCTTACAATTATTGTTCAAATTCAATATTCGACTTCAAAAGAAAAATTATATTAGATAATTCGATAAAAAGCCAATGTTAATTTTGAATTTGACAACAAAGTTTTGAAACCTGCAGAAATTTCTACAAAACAAAAATACTCGTCGAAACTTTAATAAATGTTCTTTAATATAATAAAATATGGACGATTTAGTGACAAATAGCACGCATTTATTTAAACAAAGTAACTGAAAAAAGTAGATAAAAATAAAAAATAAAAATTCTCCTTTAAAATAGACTTTTTAATTTTCCTGAAAACTAGCTTATGTTAAAATATCATTCGATAGCTCCGTATTAGAAAACACCATATAAAGAAAGTTTTTTATAATAAAAATAAAATTAGAAATATTGTAACATATGTAAGACTTAACAATAATATATTACTTGTGAAAAGTAGATTACTTACCACATATTTCACAACGAAATGGTGTGTCGTTGGTATGTGAACGCATATGATTTGCAAGATGTTCTTTCCTTGTATACTTTTTCCCACAGGCTTGGCAATGATGTGGAGTTTCTCCTGTGTGCCACATAACATGGTTCATAAAATGTTCTTTGCGGGTAAAACTCTTTTTACATATATCACATCGATGAGGTGTTTCACCCGTATGTTTGCGAACATGATTTACCATATGTTCTTTTCTAGTAAACGTTTTTGAACAGTACTGACACCTAAAGTATAAAATAATAATATTATTTCTCGTCAAAATTGTTAGAAAATAAAAAATTAATTCCAGACATATTCTAAAACGATATGATTGAACATTAATGCAGTAAAAATGGTGATCGAGAATTTTCCTTTGATCTTTCCGCATATACAGTGGCAGACATACTTATGAACATAATCATTTTCAATCTTTTATTACATTGTAAAATGAAGGGGACATAGATAATTAATTATAAATAATACAACTTATTGTCTATGGATACATACAATATATTTTATTGGAAATTAATAGGAAATATACCAAAACAAAATGATAACACTTCAGCAACACATACTTATCAAAATAATTTTCAAACTATATTTTCTGGTCGTTTTTGCATTTTGGAACATCTAAATACAACTAAGCATTATTAACTTAATATTTTGTATCATATTCCTTATTTTTTACCACTTCAGCACAACGTCGTCGCATAGAATTAATTAAACGTATGTATACATCTATCCACAGGTTTGAATTTTCACCCTTCTTCAATCGCTTCAAATAAATGTTGGATATTTTTTGGTTCCCGGCGTTTTATTTCACGATCGATATCAATTCATAGTATCTCTATAGGATTGAGGTCTCGGGACTGAGCAAGCCATTTCATGATATTTAACCCTTATCAGTCACTAGTTGTTTATATATGCTTCTCAGTAGGTTGTACCTGATTTCGGTAAATATGCGAAAAATCTTCAGTATTATAAGAATAACATTTTTGTTTTGAAAGTATATTACAAATATGTGGGTTTCAAATATGTAATTATTTATAAGTTTTTAATGTATGATATTTTTTGAAACAACCTCCAACATGAAGGAATGGTTTTCTGGTGCACGTTTCACGGAAGTATGTATAATGTTGTTCTTCTTTCTCCAAGCAACTTACAATTAGAACATATTAAGCAATCATTATGTTTTCCTTTAGAATCAAGTTGCAAGGCGTAGTTTTCCATCTAATCTATTCTCATTGTTTGTTGTTAATGGCGTTCCATATCGCGCAGTTTCACCTTCTCGAAAATTAGAATTTCGACAGATGCCATCATTGTCACATTCTACGTGACGTGCTACCGCAGCGCCAAAGTAATATTGTCACTACTTTGTGAGAGGTGACTTATCACCGATATAGGTTAATTTTTTTTTTCTAAGACATTTTTTAACCACACGTGCAGTGTGGTCACTGCAAATCATTTGGCATTTTATTTTTAGCAAATGGAAGAAGAACATTTTTCTCAATGTCTAGATATGCAAAACGGTCTATAATTCCTAATTATAATCTAACTTATTGGACCAGTACCCCCATTACCCTTATTAGGCTCATAGACTAGTGCTGATCTGTCTCCACCTTTGACGGTTGGTTTCGTACAATTTTTATTATATTGTTCACCAGCTGTACGTCTCATATGTCATTTTCTGCTGTGCATTTAATATGAACTTTTGCAAATTAAAATCTAGCACGTCTATTCTCTTTGGATATTAGAGGATTTTTTCGAACTATTCTCCCTATTAGGTTAACTTCGTTTAAGCGACATTGATCTTGCTTCATTGATCTATTTCTTGCTTCAAGTACGGTGATATTTCAGTATAAAATATCTATAGCAGTTTTAAAACGATCGGCTTTAGAGGTTCGATGGATCACACGATCAGTGTGGACATCCGTTTTACGAAGTTTTTGTTTTCAAGGAACATTATTTTATGCAGTTCTACATGCTTTATATATAGTTCTTGACGCAGAAACATTTAAAAAAGCACTACACATATACGTTATACTTTTAAACTACCAAATGAAAATGACCTCATATAATATTTATTATTTAGTTCTTGAAACTTCAACTAATGCAGTTTTCATAAGTATGTGTCTGCCACTCTATGAAAGTGAAAATCGATTATCGTCAGTACTTAATTACACCTCATTTAATTTTTATGACCTAGTTCCTGGAACTCCAACTAATGCTGTGTTCATAAGTATGTATCCGCCACTGTACGAAAGTGTAAATCGATTATTGTCAGTACTTAAGGTGATTATACATCAAATCATTAACACATTACACGCCGATTCTACGATAATGTAGGATTTTCGATCTATTACGGGGTTTCGTTTTGGTATGTCGCATTAAGAGATACTAAAACACCCTATGAGACATTTTTTAATGTGATTCTGGCCTAATATTATTTATCCATGAATTTCCTGAACTATAATTCAACGTCCAACGGATTCTGCACAATTCTTATGAAAATCGGATGTCGGTAAAATTAGCTGAAATTTTGAAAATGTGCATTTAATTTACTGAAGAACAATCTGAATAGATTTCATCAGACAAGATGATCAATTATTCAGATATCGCGGTTCAACGTTTAACATTGACCTTCATTAACAGCTAAGTGCCAATCGTTTCAACTCTCATGTGATGACAAAAGTTTTTTCTTCATAAAGAAAATTTTAGTAATTACTAGATCGGGAGGTTTTACTTTTTAGCACATCGAGGACGATCCAGCAATTAAAGACTAAATCGGAAGATCAGGTAAAACAGAGATTAGGACTTCTGTTTGCTGGGTAGTTTTTTATAACTGTCTAAAATCTGCATGAGTAATCTTTTCTAGCATTGTTAATAAACAGAAGTGGAACGAATTCTAATATAGTGTCTCTATCAGGACCGTAGTAAATAATTAAATATCTAAAACAAAAGCCATTATTCGAATGATAAATGTTAGAGCACAATCGTTGACAATGCCTTTGAATTAATTACAAACAAAAAGAATTGCATTTATTAAAAGTATATAACAAATAAAATAAAATTAAGTGAGAAAGAGCGATCATGTACTATGAACATGTAAATTTATGTTTACATTCACACATTAATGTAATAACTTGAGTTTTGTATACACACAGGGTGTCCGCGTCAAAGTGTGACAGCGCGATATTTCATGAACTATTGATGTCACGAAAAAGTGTTTATATGGAAATTGCAGGGTAAAAGAGGCTCTATGTTTTGGCGGAAGCAAAATTTTTTTATTGTTATTAATGTAAAAGATATGATGGTGAAGTTTCGTTTCTTAAATGGAACTATATATTTTTTTTCGATCAGGCGATAGTGCTTTTCAAGACGAATTCATCAAGGTTTTATGTACTTACCCGATTTTTATTAATTTTCGAGATATAACGCTTAGAAATTTACTGATTTTCAGCAGAAACATCACGATTTGAGTAGTAAGTCATAAAAACGGTCTTATTGGTGCGGTAAGTACCGCGGGTTTGACTTTGCCTGCTAAAACTGATAGCCGGGGGCCTACAGTCCTAACGGTATGTCCGAAAAGTACAAAATGTGGAAAGAATTGAACATCATCCTCGATGCGGAAAACTTAGAGCGTAATGGACAATTCTTTCCACGTTTCGTACTCTTCGGACATACCGTTGGGACTGTAGGCCCCCGGCTATCAGTTTTAGCAGGCAAAGTCAAACCCGCGGTACTTACCGCACCAATAAGACCGTTTTTATGACTTACTACTCAAATCGTGACGTTTCTGCTGAAAATCAGTAAATTTCTAAGCGTTATATCTCGAAAATTAATAAAAATCGGGTAAGTACATAAAACCTTGATGAATTCGTCTTGAAAGCACTATCGCCTGATCGAAAAAAAAAATATAGTTCCATTTAAGAAACGAAACTTCACCATCATATCTTTTACATTAATAACAATAAAAAAATTTTGCTTCCGCCAAAACATAGAGTCTCTTTTACCCTGCAATTTCCATATGAACACTTTTTCGTGACATCAATAGTTCATGAAGTATCACGCTGTTACACTTTGGTGCGGACACCCTGTATGTGGATTGTGTTTAAACGTTTTAACATGTGCTCATAAAATCAAATTATCTTTAAAAAAAGTCGTGTAGATGTACATGTACATGCAAATGAATATACACAAATAAAAGGACGAAGACAATTACGAAAATGAAATATATTAGACCCAATACAAGCGACTTTTTCCGCGCGATTTCACTGTAATCCTGCGTTTGTTCTAGTTGCTTTTGGTCTTAAACCTAAAGTGTCCATTATCACAATGTAAAAATTGCTAAACGATTATCATACTAAATGACGTCAAACGTTCATTTTGCACGGTTGTAAGACATACAAAAATAAATAATGAAAAATAATCATAAACGATTGATTATTTAATATAATGTGCATTGTGAGACTTATGTTCAGTCAACCAAACTGAATATTATATCAAACTCTCAGCCAATGTAACCGCAATCTTATAGATTCTCTTATCTACTGGCTTGGTAAAACCGAATTAGTTCTATAGCTTGTTTTAATACAGAATGTGCTGCATTTAAAACATAGCACATACAGCGATAAGATACCAAATATGTAGACATTAAGAGGCAAGACTCCCAACCTGTCCGTCAATGATGTAGTTGCAATAACGTTTCACGTTCCAGGATATAACAAATTGCGACACAGAAATACTTGATAATTGAATTTAATTTCTTTAACAAATACATTTTTATATATTATGAATGTGAATCCATTTAAGATTATTTAATAAATATATTGAAAAAAGAATGCTTCCAAATTAGAAGCCGAAAATACTTTTTTAATGGATGTATTTGTTTTTTATTTTTTTAACCGAAAATATTAGAGAAAAATTAGGGAATAATAGTTTTCCATTTTTTACAACTACAGTTTACGATAAAAAGTTTGAAAAAAAAAATTTGTAATATGCGTTATGTTAACCTCAATGTTTTAAAATTTTTGAACGAAGTTAAATACAGGAAAAATAGGTCAAACACCGGACTTTCATTTTCTCCCTTTTACTACAGTCACGAATAAGATATGGAGTTGAAATTTGGTGCGAGATATTTTTTCTTCTTTTTCTTTTTTGGATATGCTATTGTATTGGGTATTTCATTTGGCTGATCAGTTTTACCACATCAGATCTGTAAAGCCAACATGAATTGACTCGTTATTTTATTACACGTGTGTTCCGTATTTAGGCAAGTAGGAGCGGGCGATCCCTGAATTCAAAATCTCAACCGTGAAGTTCTCTGTCTCTCGTCCTTTTGGACGCACCGGAAGATCCCTTTCGGTGCGTTCTCGAAGGATGGAGAGACACCCCCCCCGTCAACGATATAAATTTATTGGTCCCCGTTGTCGTCACACCTAATAAGCGACAGCTGATTGGGCTGTGACGTCGACATTTACCGCGGATTCCCGAATTCAGGTGATCGCCCGACCCTCGCGAATAGAACAAAACTAACCGTGCTCGAAGTAAGACGTGATAATCCCGAACAATAAACACGCAGTGCGCCAAGCGAATTTTTCTATTTGTTCTTCTTATCGTCATTGTCTCAGTATACGTGTAGTGTGACAAATTTGTTCTGTGCATTTTGTGTAATAAACTGTGTAAAATTTTTTCGAACGGGTTATTCAAACTCCCCTGTGTTCCCGAGTCCCTATCACCGAACAACATGATTCCTTATAAAATAATAAGAAAAAAATATACACAACAAAATATTTCGATTTTCGGTGTAGTTTCTGAGATAACCAAGTTTGAAGATTCATTGTATACTTCTGCTATTATGGCAAATGTGATTTTCGCTCTAACAACGTAAATGCGTATTGATGATGATGATGATTAGTGTTATGGGCATCGACTGCCATGGTCATTAGCCCAGTAAATGCGTATTGTATTTGGAAATAACGTCTACACAGTATATGAATGCTATTAATATGAAAGAAAAGCACGAAAAAATATCGATGGAAAGGATTTTACTTTTTTAGTTCTTAAGTTCAGTGTGCAGACATTATTATACATTTTAGAGCGTTTTAGAATATTGAAAGTTTACTAAATGCACTACTATTATCGAAATACTGTTCCAAGACGTATCAAAGATTTTTTTACAGCTATAGAAAGAATTAATTTATTGACTTGGATTTAACACGTTCGTCGCCGCGTCACCCAGATTTGGGTGACGGGTATGCTTCCGTGGGGGCCCCGTCACCCAAATATGGGTGACGCTCTTCTTATTCAAGTTAATAAGACTTTCAGTTGGATTTTTAAAAGGAATTTAATGGAATAAGCACTGAAATATAAATATAGGATATACAACATAAAAATATACATATTATACTATACTTTTTACTAATTTATATTTAGGATAATATATTACATTATACTATGTCGCATGGTGTTCGTTGAAACATTTTAAACACATTTGAGGTGATTTTGGATAATTGAAACAATAGGTCGTGGTTTTTTTCACATTTTTTTTTTCTTCTTGGCGTTCAGCAGTTTGCCTCCTCTTCTGATAACATAGGGCGCAAATCCTTCTTATAGGCTTGCCCTGCTGACTTGTACGGATCTCTAATATATGAGGCACGTTCCTTATTTTATTTCTATTATAATCGAGCGTAGCATTTTCCGGGGACAACCATTCGGTAACGAGAAGCTCCCGAAATTTTCGTATTTCTATTTTTTTATTTGTAGCTCTCTGATATACGATGCGAGCATTTACTATGCTTGTTCCCAAAAGCAAATGTAGTGCTAATTTCCGATACCACTTAATACTTTTCCGTATCATTGTGGCATATGACACCATCTGGTCGCTCCTGTCGATGCCAGTTTTTCCATTATTATATGCCAGTACCGCCAAAGGTTTCTGTTTAGAAGGGCGTCCGCAATGAGTAGATTCCGGGGTTGAAGCCATAATAGGTGCATGTTTTGTTGATAACATCCTAACATCGCGAACATGGTTCCACTTTAGCACCACAATACCGTTGTCATCTTCTTTTGCTATCATCTCACCTCTCTTCAATGGGTATGACATTACAAAACGTGGCATAAATTTTTTGTTGTACCGCACAGTCCCAACGACATGAGTCTTGAATTTTAAAAATTTGACTGCTAATTCGTAACTTGTATAAAAGTTATCGACAAACAAAGTTCGTCCTTCATTTATCAATTTATCTGCGAGTTCAATGCAGACGTCTTCGGCTATGCCAACTTGCTTTCTTCCGCTGGTATCTCTGCCAGAATAAATTTTCGCGGACCATGTATACCCTTCGGTGGAGCACAATTTGAAAAGCTTTATTCCATATTTATGAGGAGTCGCCCCCTCCAAGGAACCATTGTTTCGTCGATTACAATATCTTCACCTGGTGAAAACACTTTTTGATAATTGTCTGTCAATAGATTTAGAAGTGGCAAAACTTTTCCCAGTCTGCTACCCTCTTCTATCGTTTCGTTATTTGCAAAATCCAAGTTTGCTAAAAGTAATTCAAAACGATTACGGGACATCTTGCTGCGAGGAAACGGAAAGTTATACATGTAGATAGGATCCATTGACCAACATCTAACGAGCGGTGTCTGTACTAGACCCATCCAAATTAGCAGTCCTATAAATTTTCTAATTTCTGCAAAAGTGGTAGGTTTCCACCTGTTCAGTCGAGCATGCTCAGTCATTTTTTGTTGATGCAATTTTTGTTCTGCATATTTATTAGGCTCTGTGACTAAAAGGCTTATCACTTTTTCGTCTAAGAATAGCGAAAGCACTTCACTTGCGCTAATATCAGACGGCAAATCCATCAGAAGCCCACTTTTTCCAGTGAACGTAAACGTCTGTTGCCTGTTAGCAAATTCGTTCCACTGGATATTGTCCAATGGATCATCCACAGAGTTCAGCTCCTCTTCTTCGTCTAGAGCAAGTTCTTCCAACATGTCGTCAAGGTCTTCACTTGCGTATGATTCCTCCGTATCGGAGTTTGAACTCGATGAAATTCTATTTATCACTTTTCTTCTACAATTTACTATTTCGTCATCACTACTCTCCTCACTTCCAATTATATTTTTACCGGGTCTAATAAACATTTTGAGGATAAAAAGGTCACCGACGTGCGTCTCCAAAAAAGTACGCTTCTTGACTAAATGAAGGAGACTTGCAGAAAAGTCACACGTGCGTCTCAAAAAAAGTATGGTTCTCGACTAAAATGAGATAACTGTAATAAGATCCGTTGTCATGGTCACCGAGGCATCTATAGCTGCGATGCGTGCGTTAACTAGAGTATTATTGGTAGTAGTGTAGTGTAGTAGTATACAATAAGTCGAGTAGAATATAAGGAGGTGGGACACTAACAACTTTGGCACTCCAACTTTGGCGCTCCGACTTTGGCGCTCCAACAGTCGGATTTGGGCCCCGCGAGAAATTTAACCAAATCGCGCTAGGCGACGAACGTGTTAAAGCGACCATTCATTGCAAATGGACGAATCGAAAGATATTATAGGACTACGTGTACTACCAGTATTTGTTCGTTATACGTTCGATAAAAGTATCGAAGATGAATTGCTCATGAGAGCATATTTACATGAAAAAACGACAGACCAAGATATATTAAATTGTATCAACGATTGCATTATAAAGCGTAATCGATCGGGAGAAATGTATCGATAGTTGCACAGATGGTGCTAAAGCCATGTTAGGAAAAACAAAAAGACATATTATATATAATGCAAGTGGCTACAAGAGCCATAAGTAGTCACTGTATATTGCATAGTTTAAAATTTTGTGTGATAAGCTATCCTTATATACAGAAGTGAGATAACTTTTCAAAAGAAAAGCTCTAAGACTATACATGTATGCAGCATGTGTTGCGAGTAATTACTTATTTCTTAATATACAAAATAATTTAGAACGACGTTTTATTGAATTTTCAGCAAATCCTCTATGGTTGACGAAACTCGCGTATCCTTTATTTTCTAATTTTATATGAATGTTTATTTGAAGGCAATTTTAATGTAGATGAAGACGATTTGAAATTATTTTTCAAACACTTATATTACTTAGAAATAACTCTTGTGCAATATTTTCCAAAGATTAGTGAGGACATTTCCTAGGTTCAAAATCCATTTCCGTAACAGCTAAGCTAATGAGCTTAACGGGTAAAACCACTAACGGGCAAAATCCTAGGATATTCAAAAAATCGATTTGTAACATGTAGAAATAATATAAATAAATATAGTAAGAAAAGTACTGAGAAACGCCGAGTACACGCGACCGACACGACGTACGAAGCGAGGCACAGGCCATATCATAAAACCCTTGCACTCGAAGTTAGACTACGCTGTTTGGGCGGGCCTAGCCTCCAGTTTTCGTATAAAAAGACAAGCATTTTCCACAAAAAGGCAGAAATACCCAGCCTTCCTAAGAGAGAAGGCGACACCACGAGCTGCTCGGCACTCTCTTAGTATAGGCCTTTTCCTAACCCAAACAAGATTCAATTATCAATTTTGCAGCAGTTTCAGAAAGCACACACTGATGCGGCGTGCTGCGATTCATCGTTTTTTGTATTACTGTTGCGTACAGTTGCCGCGAGTCTCTTCGTCTCGGCTGTGGATTTTTCCATGTGTAACCGTTACACGATACTCTTTTGGCTAGTATATTTTTAAAAACGGTTACGTCAGAGGAGATGTGCAATTTTCTCGTAGGGGTACGTGTGGCGACTGGCGCGGGCCCCGAGGCATTCATCAGTATTCGGCGTCTTGATAATTATAAATTATTATTTGTTCACAATTTTCAAAGACTTATTTCATCCTCACCTAAACCTAAATTACTTTTACCATTTAAAATAATAATGAACTTGAATTTAATCCTTGAACAGAAAATTCAAGGATTCATGCTGAAAAGTGGGGAAGCATAATATGCGTTTGCCTCACACGACAGAAAATGACGTTGTTGTAACAGCACAAAAACGCAGTGAAGTTTCACGCTTAATTATTGTTTTATTTAAACTAAGCGAAGAATTAAAAATATCTATTTTTTTCCACAAGGAATTCTGCGATATTCGCTTTTACGTGTTATTCGTTTCAAGCCTGTCTGAATGTTACAAATGTCGAATTATAATTGATTTTGAAGCACAGACTAATTCTCTATTGATTAGTGATGTCAAATATACCGCTCGACTATTTTTCTTGTTTTCCCTCTGCAAAATGCAATTGTTTCTGTTGTTAATTAACATCTACAGAAGACAATATTGACTTCTTATGACACAGTAAGTAATGGCCCACTGGAATGTATAACGGAGCTTTCTCTGTACTTCCTAGAAAGAAAACCACACCGAACTACTCAAAACTCCTGTGAATCTGTTTATTTATCCTACCAACAGTAACAATGTACGGATGTCAGCAGGTGTTTTAACTATAGCATACATTCTAAAATTATTTTGCATTTTTTGGTTCAACAGCGCTTCTACACCCGAAAGGTTAGACGTGTTCAATGCTTGCTAATTTTTAGTACCTTCTTTAAGAGCATATTTCACAGTTTCAGCGAATCTTTATGTCAGGACAATTAAGGTTAAAAAGGCAATTTATACAGTTATTACTTTAGAAAAAAAAATTTATTAACATTATTTCTATTCATCAGTAAAATATTTTACTGATAAAAATTATTTTTGTCCATCAGTAATATATTTTTTGTTAGTACAATTAAATTTTAGAAACTTTTGTACAAGTAGAACTTCGACTTTTCTAAAAATGAATTGGGATATTTTCCCATCAAGACGTCATCAAATTAAGAACCGCCAATCGAATCAATGAAACTTGAGCAAAAATATGACGCGAGCAAATAAATGTGAGCTAAAACTTTTCACATGCAACATATTTATAACGAGAGATGATGATTTATTTGAAAAGGGGTTAAGAAAAGATAAAAATATGTAGTCCTAGGTTAGAAGATATGAACACTTGAATGATGATAATTATAGTCAAAATTGTGGAGAACAGAAATATGTTTTTCTCATATTATATGTACACCAGCCAGAATGTTACATCCATTATCGTAAACGGATTATTGTTTTCGAACTTACAGCCAGAATGGTAGTAGACGCAATAGTGGATAGAGATGTGCACAAGAGTAACAGATTTAAAAGCATTAATGTAAATTTGAGAGTTATTTAATCCACGAAATCTTGCATTTGTAAATTACTAAATTTTCAAATTTTTGAAATGTTTAATTTTCAAATTTTAGTATCCTCAAATTTACAAATTGGACAATTTCTATACTTTATAACACTCCCAAAAATTCTCGAATTGATAAAACATCTCTAAATTTTCAAACTTTTAATGATCCAAATTTAAAAAATTATGAACTATTAAACTATTATATTTTCTTTTCATATATTTTTCAAAACATCCAATTGCAAAACCCTAAAATCCTTAAACTCCACACGGTAAGGTTCCTAAATATTTATATCCCCAAATCAATAGACTACCAAATTCTTATGCCCCAAAACTTCTTGAAATTCAAGGCTGCCAAATCTTTAAATCTGTAGTACCACAAAATGAATGTACACGAAAGAGCACCAGTATCGGAAAAATATCCAATATCGGAACGATGGATTGAAACAAGAAGTGTGCCTTAGCGAAACACCAGTTAATATTTACGTCTTACGGGACCTTAGTTTTGAAAACTAGGCGCGGACGACTTAGGTTTTTCAAAAAAGGCATCGTCCGATCAAGTTTGGTTTAGCTTAGGCAAAAGAACCGTACTAATTCTACCTATATCTCCATCACTTAACATCTTCAGATTTCCAAAATTTTAGTTCCTCGTATGCTTACAAACGGAACATCCAACCCAGACGCACTAATTTCAATGAACTTGTGTGAAATATAGTTTTCAAAACAATATTTGAGATGTATTTTTTTATCAGCAATTGTACACCTTAAAGGAGTGATAACGGGCCGTAAAGTTAGGGTTAAAAAGTATGTTTCTTTGAACGACGAATTCAGATGTGAAGGAAATTCATAAAAAAAACATCATTTATTTAAATAATTTAAATAAATAAATAATTTTTTAAATTTTATTTTCCTAAACAGTTTTTCTTGTTAAACGTTAATTTACTTTTAAGTACATCGATATACATTAAGGTGGCCCTTATTTTTCGACTTCCGATTTTTGTTGGTCTCACCAACTAAAATTTTGACACTTGATGAAAAAATGATAATGTTAAAGTTTCAGCATGAATGGATAACAAGGAACCCGTGCCGCAATCGAGTTGAAGTTTTGAAATTTGCACGATTTTAGGTTATCGTCGAATATGTTAGTGGCCTTTTATTTTACAAATATCAGTGAATATTTTATAATGAAAATATAATTTTATATATATATATATATAATTTTAGTGTTGGTGTATGATTTTCAAAAATATATTAAAAATTATTGAATGTTACCGCTAATGTTAGTATGAATCTCATTCTGCAGTTGCTGAAGCGGTCATCTCGAATACGAAAACTAATCTCCTATTCAGTTAGCCATTCGAGATCTTATGTGAAATGAAACTAATATTTCGGTATTAAAAAAATGTATAGTAGGTGCTCTGCATAGTAGATATACAAAAAGATTCCCGGCAGTTGTGAATATTACCCAGTTTTACCTGATCAAAGGATCAGGTACCTAAGAAGTACCGCTTTTTAAAAAATTTCAAAAAGCTTCGCCTAAGATTAATTTATCAAATTTTAAAACAGGTATACAAGATTCTTATATTTATAGAAAGCTCCAGGAAGTAGAAGAAAAAATATATTTTTGCTTGTACCATTTACGACAAACGTAGCCGAAAGATAATTACAAAGAACTTTTGGAGTTGATGATAATTTTTCTTGGTGGATCTCTTCCACGATGGTAATGCTTTTCATGTTCCTGGAGCGTTTCATAATGCTAGTTGGATGGCTAAAGCAATTTACGTGCTAAAAATTTATTTATTCCGAAAAGAATTTTTATTGGATAGTAACGAAATCATAGGGATAAGTGATATATGTATTCTTTTAGCTAATTTATACATTCAAGCCTGGATTAATGCACCAATTCCCGTAAGAGCGTCATTACAAGATCTAAAATTCCTACAAAATCTATACTTGTATTTTATAACTGATAATAATATTGCTAGAATAGGAATACGCAAATTTTCTAACCATTTATGGTATCTTGTATCTGAGAACGTGGCATTATTCTTTTTCGATGAAATAATACCATTGAACACAAAAAGGAAAATGATTAAGACTCT
Organism: Megachile rotundata; assembly: GCF_050947335.1. Classification (NCBI taxonomy): domain Eukaryota; kingdom Metazoa; phylum Arthropoda; class Insecta; order Hymenoptera; family Megachilidae; genus Megachile; species Megachile rotundata. Next base: position 3,235,275 of record NC_134984.1, read on the forward strand.
AAAAAATGATAATACGGAATATTCAGTAAAGAAACTTGTAATACTTGTAAAACTTGTAATAACGTACAAAATTATGTAAATATGAATATTGATAGCTTCATTTCTACTGAACCCAAAAAATGGCTTAACAGGTACAATATACCTACAGATTTCTTAGAAAAAGGCTTTTCCTTATGGAAAACTGATATTCCATATCAAAAAGGTTTGAAAATTGCAAGAAATTTAAAAGTGGTAAACGATACCGCTGTACGTGGTGTTAAACTTATATCTGAATATAATAATCTTTTGGCCAAAAATGAAGAAGAAAAACAATACATTTTACAAGTAATTGAGAATTAGAAAAACTTTTATCCTAACGTAAGCAAATCTACATTAACACAGAATATATATTAAAGGCTACGTACAATTTAATAATGGGCTAATTTATAAGACATAACTGAAATTCCATTAAAGAATATTTTGCTTATAAGTATTTAAAAAAAATTCGTTTATAAGTGCTAATACAATCGAGATTATTGGAAAATTTATCAACTTTTGTACAAATTATATACAGCTCCCAGTTACTCAACCGCCACATTCTCCGGTAACTTAAAAGCTACGTTACATTTGTGTGTAAATGTATTGTATGTAAATATGTAAATATGTATGTGTTGTAATTGTATGTAAACGCTAGTATTACACGTGTAAAAAATTATATTTTCATTATAAAATATTCACTGATACTTTTAAAATAAAAGGTCACTAACATTTTTGACGATAATCTGAAATCGTACAAGTTTCAAAACTTCAACTCGATTGCGGCACGGGTTCCTGTTATCCAATCATGCTGAAACTTTGACATTATCATTTTTTCATCAAGTATCAAAATTTTAGGGGGTGAGATGATGAAAAAATCGAAAAAAAGAATCGACCTCTACAGCTAAGGGCCACCCTAATATACATGTTAAGAGAATATACTCTCTTTAAATTTAGTGCGCTGAGATGTCTTGTCGAGTATTAAATTAAATTTAGGTAAATTTAGTTAAAATATAGGTAAAGCAGAGTGGTGAAAGAGAGACGAATAATTGACCTTAATTGTAGTTTCTCTTATTCACAGGTAATTTGTAAATTTTATATATATTGAAAATAGTAATATTGGTTATAATATAAAACTCTTATTCATAGAGAAACAAATTTGATTCATTTATTCTGACAATCCCAACATTTGATATGAAAAAGATATTATATACATATGTGAACTATGAATGAAAATCGAAAATACATGGACAGTAAATCCTCCCACAGTGCAACACTTGTTTCCCTCACACTGTGCAAAACATTTCTTCCTGCACCTATGCGTGCGTCATATCTGCGCCTATGTCACACTTCCTCGAGTCAGACCAAATGCAACACGAAACTCACCGCGGTTCCTTTGGTACAAGCTGACTGACTGATTTTCAGTTCCTAATATAGCAGTATAATTGTTTAAATACTACTTTTTCTTACTGCAAACTTCTTTAACATATTCGTGAGGGTTTTCCAATTAAAATGACCGAATTCTCACTTTGCAACATATCCCACCAGATCCAATTCCCGTATTGCTTCTGGAAACAGTGTTAGAACATTAACAGACATTTAAATGTCTCGCTGACTTTTATTTCACTTACAAGGGAATATATCGAACTGGAACACCGATTACACTATTTGAAGAATAGTTCTTACAAAAATATTTGACACATATTTTTTTATATCGACCATCGTTCACATTAGTGAAGGGGTAATAATAGCCTTCAAAGTTAAGGGCTGAAATCATATTTTTAATCGACTTCGAAAAAGGAGGAGGTTACTCAATTCGATCAGTATATTTTTTTTTTCTTTTTTTTTTCTATGTATGTTCGCCGATTACGCCTAGCTGGATGGGCCGATCGGAATGAAGCCTTTTGCATCGGGTAGGTTCTGACTCCTCATTGGTACCATTATCAAAAAATTTTTCATTTTTTAATTGCAGTGTTATTGCAAAAAAAACCGGCAACTTTTCAAATAAACTTTTCTCGATTTTAGTGCGCTTTTAATATCTTATCACGGACATGATTCTGAACAATTTTGTTCATATACAAATTTCACGGAAAGCTTTTGTTTTCGGGATATTAGCGAAAATTGTTGTTAACTTTTGAAACCAACTTCAAACGATTGTAATGTCCTTCTAATACGTTATTAGTGGCATGATTCTGAACGAGTTTTTCCTTATGCATAATTGACGGAAAACTCTAGTTTTCGTGATACATAGTAGCGAAAAACTATTGTTATTAATATTAGTGGAATGCCCCGTGCTATGCACGGGAAAGACAAGAAAGGGCAATTACAATGTTCTGTACCAAAACACTAACTAAGCTTTACCGCTCTGACACGCGACTTATACAGCAAGATGAGTTCACGTTGACGTTGGTGTATTATTCCCATTGCTTGGTACAGTCGCCGTATCGTTCTAAAAATGCATCAATTTGATTTGTTGGAAAATTCGTTGCGCAGGATCTGCTATAATTTTACGGATACTCTGACCCTTGCGCAGTCCTACACCGTAAGAGATACACATGCGCAGGAAATTTTTGCAAAGAAAGTTAACAAAGAACAAATGGATGAAGAACCCTCAATCATGTTGTAATTAGTTTGTACTTGTCCCTGAAAGAGTGTCCCTTATTTTTTTTCTATGCATGTTCGCCAGTTTTTTCCTAGGTGGGTGGTCCGATCGGAACAAAGCCTTTCGCATCTTGTAGAGTCTGACTCCCCATTGGTACCATTACCAAAAATTATTTTAATTTTTAATTGTAAAGGATTATTGTTGCAAAAAAAATTGAAAAACGAATATCCATGTTGTCTTTTACGTAATTATGCTCATGGCATTTACGCAGACAAAAAAAAACCCCGGAAAAACTGTCTCACTCTATCCTATACAATTCTCCCCATTTCACTAAAAAGCGTGAAATAAAGTAATTTTCAGAAAAAAAAAATACACCGACTTCGAAATGCACTAAAAAGTATAAAATAATTTCTATTTCCTAATGAAGTAATTTCTATTGATTCATTCAATCATACAATTACGTAACAGATATGAATGAAACCTATTTACTCGTTAGGTAGTATATTAAATACATTTCAACCTTTTCGGAGGCGGCGCAAAATTAAAAATACCTGAGTAAACGTTGCTGCCAATAACCAGTTGATTGTGGTATGGCGTATTGGAAATTAATAAATCCTGAGAAAGAATACGAACCATTATAGATATATCTGGTAATATACGTAAATGTAACGATTGCATCTTCATTTCGCAACGTTTCTGATATAAATTAAATTGAATCGACTTCGCTCGCATGTGGAAGCCATGGATCTAAGAACCTATAAACGGAGCCCACGACGCGGGAATTGCCAAATTTGCGGCAGATGGGCTCTATCTTTATAGTATATGCGGCGATCGAGTCTTTCCGTCGCATACTCTATGAATCTAGATAGACCATAGTTACATTCTATATGCACTAACACCTACTTCGCGGCCTGCTGTCGAGTTATATATATGGAAAAAAAAATAGCTATACAGGCTTTGCCTATGTCCGGCTGTCCAAAGGTTGACATGTTCAAGAAAATCTTTTAACTTTGCGCCTCCGAAAAGGTTGAAATGTATTTAATATACTACCTAACGAGTAAATAGTTTTATTCATATCTGTTGAATAGATTTCATTCATATGATTGAATGAAATAGAAATTACTTCATTAGGAAATAGAAATTATTTTATACTTTTTAGTGCATTTCGAAGTCGGCGTATTTTTTTTTCTTAAAATTATTTGATCTGTTCACCTCTAATCTGCAATGCCTGCACTATACATTTGGCTATCCAGATCGATGTTTGCCAGTTCCTCTACCTTTTTGGATGCTTCCGTTTGTTTTGTAGGTAAGAAGTAAACTTATTATTTTAAATGATAAAAATAATACAAAAGCGATGAATCGCAGCACGCCGCATGAGTACTGTGTGCGCGCTCAAAAATTGCGGCAAAAATGATAATTGAATGTTTTAAAATTTGTTTTGCACTATAAATCAAATGGCATTCTGTTTCTATCAACCTACAGTATCGTTTAAGCAAAAAAAAATATCGATTTTTTGAAAATCCTAGAATGGTTTTACCCCTTAAGTGTAAAACTGACAAAACTGCAATTATTAGTTAGGGTTCATATTTTGTCACCAGATGGCACTGGCATATTTAAGTGATTACCGACTCCTACTGCGCGTAATGTCATTTTGAGTGCAACTGCAACTAATAATCATAAACGACTGGGATTAGGCGACGCACCCAACCCAACGATGCGAATAGAAGTATCGAGGGATTTCACACAGTTTATTGGGATCATTGTACTTGTGACTTATGATAACTTTGCGTTTAAAAATGTAATACAGAATATAGTACAACTTCATGAAAAATTGAAAGGATATTACGCAATTTCGTTAATCGCGTGAAAGTAAGAAATGGTGCGATAAAATAGCCATTTCAGTAATTTTGGAATAGGATAAACAATGCTAATCTAGTTAGCAAATAGTTCAGTAACAACAGAAGATACGCCAATATTTCATACAGACTTCCATCATGTCAACAGTAAAGTGGTCGTGCAATATGGAAACGTCAACCTTTGGTGTGGTAGAATGTACTTCAATGGGTCTACTATTTCTAGTATTTATTTGTGTCAAATTGAAGACTGTTATAACTGTATAATCAGCCTGACTCTGATACGTTTATTTACTCGCGATTAGAGCAAAGGAGGTCAATGGGATTACAAATATATCTTTATTTCAAAGAATTTCTAGAAACATGTGTAGATTTTTAAAAGTATAGGTAAATTGAGTCCTTTAAATCAAGGACATAAAGAGAAATGATAATTGGTATAGGGATTTTCGAACTTAACATTAAGTGTACGGAGGCCATACACTAAACATTCGAGCGATGAAAATAAATATCCCATATTTGCAAAGTTAAGTAATGGCCAAAACCGCACTTTTGCTACTCACTGGGGAAGTGCTGCAGCACGATAGCGGAGAAGACTCCGTATGCGAAAGGCTGTAGACGCTTCTGCTTCGTCGTTCTTTCTCCAGCCGTTGGAGGCTCTTTTGAGGGCTACATGTGTATGTGTGTGTACTGATGTACACGATGAGCCTGCCTCCTGATGGTTTTCCATGGGCACGACACTCGCTTCTGAATGATGAACAATAAGATGGATGCGAGCGAGTGAGCCTGGAAGAGGGAGAATGAAGTTGTGTGACTGAGGGTGGGTGTCATAGCTAAAGGGCCCATTTGCTAAATTTGCAAAATGCAACTGCTAGATTTTTCCAAAACCCTACTCGAAGTAATTTATCCACTATCAAACTAGATTTCTAGTGTAGCACATGTGAATATGCTTGTCCAGATAGATGAGACACAGGGGTGATCACTCTCAGGATAGTTGGGTTACATCTCATTAAACCATAAAATTTTCTTAAATAAATGTATGTTCATAAAAATGAGATGAGGGCGACTCTACGCTAAATCATTTTGTTTTCTCAATGTTTTAGGTTTTGTTCAAAACAAAAAATCATGTAATCGATGTGAGACTGGGAAGGTGTATTTTATTCATGCTTTTCTCCGAATAACTATGCTAGCGAACAGTAGATGATTTCATAGATTAAGTATTATAAATGGAACCATGATTCTAGGAGGGAAATGACACTAGTAATTATATTAAAAAACCGAAAATCATGAATGACTTTTTAATTTCAAACCATAATTTTCACTTTTGATTCCAATTTCAAACAAAGTTTATTATTAATAACACTTTTTTCCGGCTGTACTTCCGAATGATCCCCATTGAGGTCAGTGCTGAAATTTTGTTTGCATATACAACTTATCATATCCGTTGTCAAAATCGACGGCGTCTCTTATGGTTCGCGAGATATTCACATTTCAAGTTTATTCCAATATTAGCACATTTGAGCGCTTTCTATGCGTCTTTCCTTCATCCTTTTGAAGTCTGTATAAGTTCTACTTGTAACGGCATCATTGTTCCAGTTCGAAAGAAACATAATAAGGTGAAACACAATAGTCCTCTGTTTATTCTCCCTATTCCGCTCACTGGTAAGTACAGCCGGCTAAGCGAAAAGCATAGCAAAATTGGTGTCACGCTCAGCGTGTTACTGGCGTTAGGTTAAGATAGATCAGGTTTTGATATATGTATTACACTTTTGCATTAGTGTTTCAATGAACATCATATAAGAAATTCAAGCATTAAAATATGAATATCTCGCGGACCATGAGAGACCCTTTGATTTTAACAACGGATATGGAATGTTCATAAAAAGTTGTGTATATGAAAAAAATTTCGGCATTGAACTCCATGGGGGTCATTTAGAAATATATCCATACTTTTATAAAGCCCATTACGTTGTCATACTCATTTACATTTTTTCTATTTTCATGGTAAATAAAATATTATCTATAAAATTAATAGTTCCTTTTTGAGTTTTATAAGTATCATTCTTATTGTGTTTTTTAATAATAATTTTCTCAAACCTTATATTGCCTTAAACATGTATTACTTTTCATGTATGATATATAGCGTTGTTTTCATGTGTTATGTAAAATTTTGTAGCTTATATGTTAGATACGTAATATAATTTCGTAACTTTCTTTATGGGTTTTCTACGAGAAATATTTTCTCTACTTTATGCTGTGGTTAAATTTTCATTTAGACTTTTTGTTTTTATCTTATGTGTCCTCTAAATCTTATGTGTCCTTTTAATTTTAATCGTTATCTAATCATCTAAACGATCACTATGTAGTAATAATTTCATATCAGTTTGTTTGGGAAAGTTTTACGTATTAGTTTCATAAGAAATTGTTCTGAACAACTGCAACTATCAAAACTTTTCCAAAAGTTAAAAATTTACTTTAAACGAAGCATATGCATTTTATTTTATTTTACGAATAAATCATTAATTAATAAAGATTTTGTCACCATAACTGCAGAACATATTTCATATAGTATACAAATATAATTTATTTTGTATAATTAAATATTTTTTTTTATATAAACTTTTCTCACTGCGAACTCAAGGTATTTTGTTACGCCTTTACCAACCGTACATACTAAACAAATGTGTACAAACATTATATAACGATTGTCTAGAGCAACAATCTCATTTATTTAATGTTTCGATAAAAAATAATATATGGCTTCATAATCATAAATAACGAAAAAAAATACCAGGGGACAAAATACTCCTATCTCCCAAGTTACATACTACTTTTTCAACATTTCACTTTTACACTAGTTTTTAAAGTAACAGACTAGAAAATGAGACTAATAAAATGATTATTATAATAATATCAATGTAAGAATACAACTTTTATATTTTTTAATTTCTTATTACGGCACTTTTACCAAATAGATTTCTGACATTTTCTGATTAAAATAAGACCAAACGCAATTTAATTGAAGTTAGGTTTACTGATTCAATTAACGATAATTTCGATTTACATAATTTTCTGAGGAACACGTTTTCTATTTAAATTGGGGGATAAGTGTAATTTTTTGTTTTGCTTTGCAGCTGATAAGATGCATTGTGCAAAACTAATTGTAAGTCAGTAATACTGCCTGTACGAGAACGAACAACGTAGCCACTATAGCTCTAATAAACGAAACCAGTAAGTAAATAATTGCGAAGTGCATACGGGTATAATATTTTACATTTTACTACTTTATAATGAAGATGTAGCGCCATTCAACAAAGATAACAAATTTTATTTCAAAAACTTTGGATCATTCCATACTAATGTATGGATCATTCCACGCCAAATCCATCACACTTGACCTTACCATTTGCGATTTTGTCTTAATCGAAATATGTTATAGTTCACATGAAATTAACATAAGTTTAAGTCTTAATTTTGCAGATTTCGAATTTGTTAAAAAATAATAAGCCTTCAAAGTTAGCAGTTTTTGTCCATTTTTGCGAAAATAGGCTTCATTTACGAATTTTTTTCTCAGATACTACTGAATGATTTAGCTAAATTCTTTTTTTATTTATTTAGAAAAGATTGAGCTATTTAAACATTTTTTTTTTTTTTTTTTACTTCTGTCAATTTGTTATAAAATGTTACAAAATTTAAATAAATTCTTTGTTTGCGTTTTTTTTTCAATGAGGGGCGTAAAGGGTTTAAATTTTTAAAAAGTGTGGTCATATTCTTTGAAGTTTCTTCTTTAAAATAAGCCCTTCAGAACGATAGAGCCTCGAAAACTGTCGTCACTACAAACTGGAAATGGATGCGAGGTACTTTTATATAGGCGAGTCGCGCGCTCTGCTATTATGATCGGTTGTTTTATACCACTGGATCCAAAGCAATACGAGAAGACTTCGTACACAACTAAATGACCCTGTTCGTACCTCGAAAAGTATATTAGTAACAAATTTTAAGCAATGACACATTTTTTAATCATAACTTCATTTATAAATATTAGTTTCTACATTCACTGTTTATGTTGTACAAAAAAAGGCATTCTACAAAAAAAGATGGAAACAGCGAGAAAAAGGTTCTTTCCTCTTATCGGGATGGCATAAGGAGTGTTATGATCAAAAGTATAGAAAGCATCATTGTGTAGGGTGGAATTAAAAATTGCGCGAAACAGAGTCTAGCCGAATAAGGTAGACAAATGTGCCCTTGAGTCAAATGAAACATCCAATACACCAGTCCACAGCATATAAAAAAAAAAATCCCACACAAAGTTTCAACCCCTCATCCGTGGGAGTAATAAAAGGGAAGATATGACATTCCGGTTTTTGGCCTATTTTGATTATTTAATTCCGTATAAAAATTCTGAAAAAATTCTAAAACATTGAGGTCTACATTATAGAATTAGGTGTCCTGCTCTGTAACCGCAATATGTTCTTTTGGCGCAGGTGCGTGGGTTCTACTGAACTTAGTTGCCGTTCCAATAACGTTTCATGTTCCAGAATATAGAGAATTGCGACACAGAAATAACTGATGATTGAATTTTATTTTTTTAACTAATATATTTGTACCAACTATGAATGTGAATCTATTTAAGACTACTTAATAAATATAAAGAATAAAGAATGTTCACAAATTCGAAGTGGAAAATACTTTTTTAATGGATGTATCGGTTTTTTGTTTTCTTAACCGAAAAATCTGAAAAAATTAGGAAATAATAGTTGTGCCAATATGTAACTACCACGTTAATATACAAATAGTGATTCGGCGTCTTTAACAGAAAAAATTGTATAACATGCACTATGTAAACCTCATTGTTCCAAAATTTTTGCACAAAATTAAAGACCGAAAATAAGTCAAAAACCGGAATATCGATTTTTCCCTTTTACTACCATCGCAGATGAGATAAGGAGTTGAAAATTGGTGTGAGATCTTTTTTTTTTTTAAAGGTATTTCATTTCATTTGGCTCAAGGGCATTTTCGACTATCTTCTTCGACTAATCACTTTGTTAGAATTTAGAAGTAAGAGTATTGAGAACCCTTATATCTGATGAACTCAAAATTGAAAAGATAAAAAAGCTAAACTGCGATAAAAATGTTGATGAAAATAAGTCTGAAATAGAAAAAATAAAATCATTTTTAACGAATTTTCAAATTTAGCTCTTACAGAAATGACGATGATGAAAAAATTTCGTACCATATTACATCAGATATTTAATATATTTTTTTAATAAAATCACCTTTTTGATTATATTACGATTACTATCTTACCCTGTTTCATCAATAAAGTGAGCAATGAAACTCTAGCATTATGTTCTAAGAAAGCGGTTGATTTTCGACTTATAATACTCTGAAAACCTTTCATACTCTTGACGAGTTTAATTATTATTCCTCTACATAACAGAACAAAAATAATAAAAAATAATATAAAATAAACTATATAATAAAAAAAATTTACATTAAAGAGTACCGAGAAATAGACGCGTTTCTTGGACCTCGAATTTCAAACTTTCTTTTATGCCAAATATTACTGTATGATAAGATGTTAATTCTGGAGAAATTTTAAGATGTGCATAGTTACAATTCCGCAGATATAGAAGGGTGAAAGAGATCATTTCTCATTATCCATGAAAGTATACGAAAGCTTTCAAGTATCCATACCAAGGAATAAAATATATATAAAAAACTAAAAAATATCGTTTTCTTTTTAATGTTTTTTTTTTTTTCAACACTGCATTCAAATATGACCTTTGTTTCCGTCTAGCATGAAATGACGTTGAAATGAAACTTGTGTAACATCCCTGGAAGAATTTTTTGCTTTCTTCACCATCATGGCAGTATTGTGTTCAGTTCATTTACCCACCGTAAGAATAGTTTAGTTACCGACAGTATTAGACAATTACCGACAGTACATTATGTATCAATTATCCTATGTATTAAATTCAACAGTCGGTAACCGATACATATACAGGGTGCTACCTGTAACGCTACTCACGATTTTTCTCCCACTTGCAGCCACCTTACGAAAAAAAGTTTAGAACAATATTTGCAGGGTATAAAGTGCACAATAGATATTAGTAAAGCAAATTTTGAAAACAGTTTGTACTCTTGGCAAAGTCAAGGTCACCTTGAGTTTTTTAAATAGGAACATACATTTTTTTTTATTCATATTATTAGAGGACATCGGTCTCGTATCTGAAACTCCGCTAGGAGAGTGCTATACTTGGCGCCAAGAAAGGCTCAGATATCGAAAGGATAGCTCTCAGCTACTCATATTTGATTTCTCGTCGGATTGCTAACGCGCCGTCAGATTCTCGGAGTTCGCTCTGGGTAGTTTCATAGCCAGCGAATAGCAGGCTCCCCATTTGAGCGGCTTGGTCTCTGAAGCCCGTGTCTTTTGGGTAGCAGTTCAGCAATCACGATTTTATAATTATTAGGTTGTTCGGAAAGTAATTTCGTTTTTTCTCGACAGAGGATTTAATTGTATTTTTTTACAGCTACCTTCACATTTAAGCCGCAAATCATTATACATTTTAATAATTGATATAACAAGGCTTTTTTGTGAAAAATTTCCATTGATTCTACGCACTAGTTTTTGGTTGGTACCCCATCAAATATGGAAAGAGAAAAGCAGCATTTTCGGCATATTTTACTTTTTTACTATCTTAAAGTTAAAAATGCTGTTTAAGCAAGAAAAAAATTCAGATATGTATAGAGAAGACGTATTAACAGAACGACAGTGCCAAAACTGGTTATTATTATTTATTCCGATCACTACAGAATTTTTTAAACGGTAAAACCTTCACTTCAAACGAGGAGGCGAAAATTTACTTACATTAATTTTTTGCCAGCAAGGAACAAAAATTTTATGAATGTGGAATTATTTTACTGTCAGAAAGATGGTAAAGTGTATTGGACCAGAATTGACAATATGTAATAAAGTAAAATATTTATTCGCTATAAGAAAATCGTATTTCGCTTCATGGAAAAAAAACGAAATGACTTTCCGAACAACCCAATAAAATCAATTGATTTGCTACCCTGTAAGACTTACATATACTGTTCACCCTTTTCCGGAATCGTTGGGGGGTCATTCCACGCCAAATCGATCACTTTTGGAAGTCACCATCTCCGATTTTGCTCCAATCGAAATATGTTGTAGTCCATGTGAAATTAGGGGGGGTTTAAGTCATCATTTTGCCGGTTTCGAATTTGTTAATGAATGACAGGTCGTCAAAGTTTGCAATTTTTGCCCATTTTGGCGAAAATGGGGTCCACTCGGGAATTTTTTTCTCAGAAACTACTGAACCGATTTAGCTACATTTTTTTTTGTTTTATTCGTGAAGGTTTGGGATATTTTAAAATATTTTTTCTAACTTTGTCAATTTGTTATAAAATGTTGAAAAATTTAAAGAATTCTTTTTTTGCATTTTTCTCAATGAGGGGCGTAAAGGGTTAAAATTAAAAAAAAATATGTTCATATTCTTTGAAGCTTCCCCTTTAAAATGAGCCCTTCAGAACGATGGAGCCTCGAGAATTGATGTCTCTACAAGCTGGAAAAGGACGCGGGGTACCCCCGTTTCAGGTAGATGAGTCGTGTTCTCCGCTATTATGATCGGTTTTTTTATACCACCGGTCTCAAAACTATACAAGAAGACTTTGTACGCGATTAAATGACTCTGTTGGTACCTTGAAAAGTGTATTAGTAACCACTCTTGGTCAATGACACATTTTTTAATCGTAATTTGATTTATAGATATTAGTTCCTACATTTATTATTTATGTTCTACAAAAAGGCATTAATACTCGATGGAAACCGCAAAATAAGATTGTTTTCTTCAATTGGGATGGGATAAGAGGAATTATGATCAAAACTATGGAGTGCACCATCGTGTGGGGTAGTCTTAGGAATTGTAGCAGGAAAATGTAATGACAACTATTTTATTACAATAAACACTGGGCTATCATTATCGTACGGACAAGTTTTACGTAGCATTTGTTTATTTGATAATGGCACAAAGCTTTGCAAACTTCCATTGCCTGTTATTCATAAAGCCATTAAAAAATGAGTTTGTAAGCAATCAGCCTGTTTAATATATTCACTTTGTATTACATAATTAAATGCTATGTTTGATAAAGATGATTGTGCCCATTCAAATAAAACTGTTGGATTGAGAATTTGATTTTTTAACGGTCTTTGTAGGCTAGTGCGCATTGCAAGCCTTTGAATACTATCCTCCAATACTATCCTTTACCAGGATTGTTGCAAAAGATTGCCATTCTGCAGAAACATCGAAATTATTAAAATGATAAGTTGAATTAATATAATTTCTTTTGCTTTTACATGTCGTAGCTGTTCTGTTAGTCATGTTATCTAGAACCTAACAACTTTTACGATTTTAACATTTTCAAACTGATGACCGAACAAACAGATCACAATGATATTACTTCAGAATTAAGTTTAACATATTACCAATAGACTTTTCAAGGTACCAACAGAGTCATTTAATCGCGTACGAAGTCTTCTTGTATAGTTTTGAGGCCAGTGATATAAAACAACCGATCATAATAGCTGAACGCGCGACTCACCTATGTGAAATGGGGGTACTCCGCGTCCGTTTCCAGCTTATAAAGACGTCAATTTTCGAGGCCCCATCGTTCTGAAGGGCTCATTTTAAAGGGGAAGCTTCAAAGAATATGACCATATTTTTTTTTAATTTTAACCCTTTACGCCTCTCATTGAGAAAAACGCAAAAAAATAATTTCTTTAAATTTTTCAACATTTTATAACAAATTGACAAAGTTAGAAAAAATATTTTAAAATATCCCAAACCTTCACGAATAAAACAAAAAAAAATGTAGCTAAATCGGTTCAGTAGTTTCTGAGAAAAAAATTCCCGAGTGGACCCCATTTTCGCCAAAATGGGCAAAAATTGCAAACTTTGACGACCTGTCATTCATTAACAAATTCGAAACGGCAAAATGATGACTTAAACCCCCCCTAATTTCACATGGACTACAACATATTTCGATTGGAGCAAAATCGGAGATGGTGACTTCCAAAAGTGATCGATTTGGCGTGGAATGACCCTTGGTCGTTTTAGTAGCTAGCTAACGCAGGCTCCCCAATTAAGCGATCTGGTTTTGGCTGTCAGCGTTCGTTTTGACTAAAAGGGTCATGGACAATTAGTTGACGAGTCAGATTAAAAGAGTAACTGTTCCGAGGAAATAATTCATTTAGATTCAAACGAATTTTGGAATTTTGAATTAATAAAAGAATATTGTTCTGTCATTAGCGTAATTTTCGTAGTCGACTACACCGCGTTAGATATCAGATAAAATCATTAATCTGTCTAACTCTGCGAAAGCGTATTTAGGTATACAGTATTCACTCCGTAAATGTAACTTTTGCCGGTCTCGATTGTAACAAGAGACAGCGATACAAAAGACAAGGAGGGATAGAGTTTCGAGCGTTCGGCAAACATGAAAGACTCGTGACCCATAAAAGTTTGGGATGTAACATTTACGGAGAGGTGCGAATTCCTCCTAAAGGCTTGCTATACAAGTAATTATGATTTTAATTATACCGTGTTTGGTACCATTTTAATCAGAAAAACGAGACGAATACGATAATCAAAGCTTCATTGATGAAACCCCAAAAATAAAGAATTTTGATTTTTGAATTTAAAAGACAGAAGACGCACGAGTCTTTCATGTTTGCCGAACGCGTCAACCTTCTGCTTCTCTTTCTTTTCCATTCGCCGTCCTCTTTTATGTTAAAAACTTTAATCACTCGTTACACACGCAATTGTTAACGTAATTATATCATGTTTGATGTTATTTTAATCAGAAAATCTAGATAAATACAACAGTAAAAGTTTCATGAAAAAATAGTAAGAAATAAAGTTACAATCTTATCCTTTGCTTGCATTAGGATGTGTCTCAACGATATTCGTCGTCGTTTCGGCGGCCGATCGTGTTTCATTCTTGACTGATTTCGAGGGGGATCCCCCCAGTAGTGGGGATACAATTTTAACATTTACGGAGAGAATACTGTACTTAGAGAATCACAGTTACTTCGTGTTCCTCGCTGCGGTAAACTATAATGCGCTAATGTTATTAATTTCGTAAAAGAATATTCATTATAAATTACAAACGTATTAATCCAGATAAATTTTGTCATTGCGATAGCGTTCGAAACCGAGAATCAAATAATATAGAATATCAAATTTAGTTAATTTCATAAAAGCGATGTTAGCCTAATCCAAGATCAGATTTAAGTACGATCCAATATGAAGCATTAGCTAGCGAATTTCATTTAGTCAGATTCACAATTATCCGAGTTCTATTATTTCTATTATTAATATTATATCAAACTCCATTTAGTTTCTTTTTAACCGACTTCAAAAAAGGAGGAGGTTACTCAATTCGATCAGTATATTTTTTTTTCTATGTACACTGGTGGCCAAAATTAACGCACCACTTTCTTTACACCGTCGTCATTTCCACTGTGTAGGAGGTAAGACTTTGAAATTTTGAGGATAGGTGGGCCCATGGGTTGTCTCAATACTCCACGAGTGCCATTGCTACCTGCCACCCCTTCCGGGATCGGCGACCCCTTGAATACTACAGGATCAAGAAAGTGACAAAAAAGGTTCTAAATTCGACCGAAAAAAAGAAAAAATCCAAAATTTTTGTCAAGGATGAGGCTCTTTATGTTACGGCCTTTCCGAAAATGCCCAGCTCAACCCCCTCCAACACCCCCAACCCCCTCCATAATTTTCTACCCTTTCCAAAAGGGTGGTTATTTCGATTTCGCTGAAACTTTTGCCGGAGCTTCGTCTCGATCCCTGTTACACGTGGTAAAATTTTGGTCGCATTTGCACCAACCCCTTGGACGCTACGCGCTGTCAAAGAACAACCCCTTACTGTTTTTTCATCTTTTCCACAGTTAAAAACCAATTTTGGAACTGCAATTCACGGAAAAACTTGTTTTCGTCACGACAGTACCGTGTTTGTTGATGGTTGGGCCCTAGCGTGAAACCAACCCCCGTTGTGGAGGTTGGTACCCCCAACCCTTTCAATCCGGCCCCGGGGGTGGGTGCGTAAATTGAGTGCATGCTATCGATTGAGGGACCATTGAAGCATTTCTGTACAAATTTTCAAGTCGATTGCTTGAACCGTTTTCGCGGGATAAACAAAAAAGTGGAAATTTTGCGATTTACAACCCCCAAGTTCACCTCACAATCCCTACTGATTGGAGGGGGGTTGGCGTGCCGCGAATTGGCTTCTCATGAAGCTTGAACCCTCCTTTTCTCGGTTCCAGAAGATGGAATTGCTCACACGACATTCACAGCCTCCAGCGATGCCACCAAAATACCCTGTCATCGTCGTGTCGGCCAAAGCGAGCACCGCGGCCTCCAAGCGGCGAGTATGTGAACCAAAAGCGATCCGAACGATATGGACTTTCAGCCACCCAAAAAGACTCAACGAAAAATCACAGATTTCACACGCCAACAATTAACAGACAATTTTTTAAACTCGTTTCTTTCACATTTCCAGCAGTCTTACTGATTTCTTTTTCAAAGCAAAAGCCAAAAGCAAAATTGCCCTGCTACCGTCCCGCTGCCGTGCCGTTAAGAGGGCCCATTGGGGCCAAACGTTTATTAATTTTATTATTCATTAATTTTATTGTTTATACATTGTATTGTTTTTATTTTATTAAAATTTAATTTTTTCTCGCCATTTTTGATTTCATTTTTTTCCTGCGTTGAGAATTGCCAATTTTTTTGTTACAATTTTGCTTTTGGCTTTTGCTTTGAAAAAGAAATCAGTAAGACTGCTGGAAATGTGAAAGAAACGAGTTTAAAAAATTGTCTGTTAATTGTTGGCGTGTGAAATCTGTGATTTTTCGTTGAGTCTTTTTGGGTGGCTGAAAGTCCATATCGTTCGGATCGCTTTTGGTTCACATACTCGCCGCTTGGAGGCCGCGGTGCTCGCTTTGGCCGACACGACGATGACAGGGTATTTTGGCGGCATCGCTGGAGGCTGTGAATGTCGTGTGAGCAATTCCATCTTCTGGAACCGAGAAAAGGAGGGTTCAAGCTTCATGAGAAGCCAATTCGCGGCACGCCAACCCCCCTCCAATCAGTAGGGATTGTGAGGTGAACTTGGGGGTTGTAAATCGCAAAATTTCCACTTTTTTGTTTATCCCGCGAAAACGGTTCAAGCAATCGACTTGAAAATTTGTACAGAAATGCTTCAATGGTCCCTCAATCGATAGCATGCACTCAATTTACGCACCCACCCCCGGGGCCGGATTGAAAGGGTTGGGGGTACCAACCTCCACAACGGGGGTTGGTTTCACGCTAGGGCCCAACCATCAACAAACACGGTACTGTCGTGACGAAAACAAGTTTTTCCGTGAATTGCAGTTCCAAAATTGGTTTTTAACTGTGGAAAAGATGAAAAAACAGTAAGGGGTTGTTCTTTGACAGCGCGTAGCGTCCAAGGGGTTGGTGCAAATGCGACCAAAATTTTACCACGTGTAACAGGGATCGAGACGAAGCTCCGGCAAAAGTTTCAGCGAAATCGAAATAACCACCCTTTTGGACAGGGTAGAAAATTATGGAGGGGGTTGGGGGTGTTGGAGGGGGTTGAGCTGGGCATTTTCGGAAAGGCCGTAACATAAAGAGCCTCATCCTTGACAAAAATTTTGGATTTTTTCTTTTTTTCGGTCGAATTTAGAACCTTTTTTGTCACTTTCTTGATCCTGTAGTATTCAAGGGGTCGCCGATCCCGGAAGGGGTGGCAGGTAGCAATGGCACTCGTGGAGTATTGAGACAACCCATGGGCCCACCTATCCTCAAAATTTCAAAGTCCTACCTCCTACACAGTGGAAATGACGACGGTGTAAAGAAAGTGGTGCGTTAATTTTGGCCACCAGTGTATGTTCACCAATTACGCCTAGCTGGGTGGACCGATCGGAACGAAACCTTTTGCATCTGGTAGGTACTGACTCCCTATTGGTACCATTATCAAAAAATTTTTCATTTTTTAATTGCAAAGTATTGTTATTGCAAAAAAAACCGGCAACTTTTGAAATAAACTTTTCTCGATTTTAGTGCGTTTTTAATATCTTATCACGGACATGATTCTGGACAATTTTGTTCATATACAAATTTCGCGGAAAGCTTTAGTTTTCGAGATAGTAGCGAAAAATTGTTATTAACTTTTGAAATGAACTTCGAACGATTTTAATGTCCTTTTAATATGTTGTCAGGGGCATGGTTCTGAACAATTTTGTTCATATACAAATTTCGCGGAAATGTTTAGTTTTCGAAATATTAGCGAAAAAAATTGTTATTAACTTTTGAAATCAACTTCGAACGATTTTAATGTCCTTTTAATATGTTGTCAGGGGCATGGTTCTGGACAACCTTCTCCTTATGCATAATTGACGGAAAGCTTTAGTTTTCGAGATATTAGCGAAAAAAGAAATTGAAAAACGAATATTCATGTTGTCTTTTACTTAATTATGTTCATGGCATTTACGCAAACAAAAAAAAAGTCCGGAAGAACTGTCTCACAGTATCCTATACAATTCTCCCCATTCCACTAAAAAGCGTGAAATAAAATAATTTTCAGAAAAAAAATACACCGACTTCGAAATGCACTAAAAAGTATAAAATAATTTCTATTTCATTCAATCATACAATTACGTCACAGATATGAATGAAACCTATTTACTCATTAGGTAGTGTATTAAATACATTTCAACCTTTTCGGAGGCGGCGCAAAATTAAAAATACCTCAGTAAACGTTGCTGCCAATAACCAGTTGATTGTGGTATGGCGTATTGGAAATTAATAAATCCTGAGAAAGAATACGAACCATTATAGATATATCTGGTAATATACGTAAATGTAACGATTGCATCTTCATTTCGCAACGTTTCTGATATAAATGAAATTGAATCGACTTCGCTCGCATGTGGAAGCCATGGATCTAAGAACCTATAAACGGAGCCCACGACGCGAGAATTGCCAAATTTGCGGCAGATGGGCTCTATCTTTATAGTATATGCGGCGATCGAGTCTTTCCGTCGCATACTCTATGAATCTAGATAGACCATAGTTACATTCTATACGCACTAACACCTACTTCGTGGCGTGCTGTCGAGTTATATGTATAGAAAAAAAAATAGCTATACAAGCTTTACCTACGTTCGGCTGTCCAAAGGTTGACATGTTCAAGAAAATCTTTTAATTTTGCGCCGCCTCCGAAAAGGTTGAAATGTATTTAATACACTACCTAACGAGTAAGTAGGTTTCATTCATATCTGTGACGTAATTGTATGATTGAATGAAATAGAAATTATTTTATACTTTTTAGTGCATTTCGAAGTCGTTGTATTTTTTTTTCTGAAAATTATTTTTGCCAGTATATGTATTAAGTAATTTTAAATAGATTCACATTCATAATTAATACAAATGATACATTAGTTAAAGAAAGGAAATGCATTTATTAATTAATTTTACGTCGTAGACGGTTATAGTCCAGAACATAAGACGATCCTTTAACTGAAGAATTTGTTAAGTGGTTAAGAGTCCTGCTTCGTAATTTCTGCATAATTTTTTGTCACAGGTTCGAGTCCGCTAGACGTGGTTTTTTTTTCCATGTTACGTTTTCCATTTTTTTCTCCTTTTGTAATAATATTAATATAGATTCAAAGCGTTTTTAAATAATTGTTAAACATTTCTATATTCACAGGATATAAAACATCTGCAATTAATAGTATACATGTGCAATAATATTTAATACATGTAATAATATATATATTACTATTACTTTCTACTATTTTTATAGAAATGTATAACTATTATTTAAAAACACTTTGAATCTATATTAATTGTCTGAGCGGGCGTGTATGTTTCTAATAAAAATCTGAGGAATTGTAGGAGGCAATATCGTATATGTATATACCAATGGATTTGTAATAAAATTCTCTACACTTTTTGTCATTATACAAATTTGAATAAATTGTAAAATAAGGTTATAACAAAGTTTTTGTAATAAACAAATCGTATTTTGCACAATTCGTTAACATCCTGTTATTATACGCAAGAAACCATACAACTTTCCTATTATGTAGAAGTTTTAATGTATCTCGTATGGTTCTCGAGATAGCAAAAAAGGGTCGAAACTTTAAGGGGTCGTTTCACCACTTAGACCCGCGTCTCAGCCGATAAAAAATAATACGTGTCCCTTATTTTTGCCTGCTTAATAAACGTACGAAGTTTCATCAAAATGGGAGGGGGACACTTCCGTGCCTTTCCTTGTAAGACCATACAACAGCGACAAACGAATCTTCGTGAAAAGCAACCCTATTCAAATTATGGAACTGAACAAACGCAGCATTAAAAACTTATTGTATTTAATCCTTTCGCTACGGCAGTCCCGTCCGCCGAAGTACCGTCACTGAACAGAACGCTATACCCAAAAGTCGTGGCGCGGATGCCGCGTATATGCGGCGCTCGTACCCACAGGTCGTCGAGTGGATGCCGCACATATGCGGCGCTCGGCGCGAAAGGGTTAATACATTAAAAATAAGGGCAGAGCAAAAAAGATGCACTTCG